>NW_027127915.1:0-15000 GCF_037325665.1 Littorina saxatilis
CATGTATTGGAGCCATTCTTCCGTTCTGGGGACGAAATCCGTCTGTTGAAAAAAACCCAACTACTGTTTGTGTTTTACTTTACCCATACACACGCACACGTTTTTGTTCCTCTTTTTTTCTCTTCATCCTCTTTTTGTTCTGTTTTCTTCTCCTGTCCACGACATTACTGCTTCCCCTCAAACCTATGATGTACTTTTTCCGTGCATGGTTTATCCCTGTCTCTTCCCAGAGACCAGGCAGTCCGGTTACAGTAGCTCGGGTACTTTGTATCTCCCCCAAACTCATCAACTTAAGTTCATTACAGACAAAATAATTAGCATAGCCGCTAATTGAACAGTGTATAGGCTCTCTTTTTCTTTTCTCTCCTCGACATTCAACCCATGGTCCCCCTCGACCACTACCATCTTTGACGCAATGTCACTGTCACAGTGTCAGAAAACTCACTGCCTTCTTCGGCATCATACAATTCATCATCTGACAGAGACTCGTCAGTGGTAAGACATAATGCATTCTCATCATACTCCAAGTCCAACTCCTTTGGATCAGACACACCTGAATGACAATGCTTCTCAATTAAAAATGTACACATGCTTTTATGTGAGTTAGGGAAGTATAAATAGAGAATACTATGTATGGCTTGCTGTGTCGTACCAGATTTTCATGAGTTGTTTTTTTAAATATTGAACTGCGAGCGAAAGCGAGCTATTCACTATTTTAAAAAGCAACGAGTGTAAATCTGGTACAAAACAGCAAGCCATGTAGTATTCTGTTTATCCTACATACTGTACTTACGTGTATTTTACTGAAAATGTCCTGCAGTCGAGGCAGCTAAATTGAAGACGCTTGTTTTGGAACCTCGATCTCTTCTAAAGCCTCGTGCAATCTATTACGTCAAAGCAAAGAAACGTCACTCTGAAAGTGTGGCTTGACGTGTTAGTTCTAAAAATTCATCGAAGGTAATTAGCGAGCGCAATCTTTTTTCTTCTATAATGACGTTTGTCTCGGTGACTTTGGCATCATAAGCAGTGGAAAAACAGGTCCCTGCCAGACTTGCTTGACATGACCTCATTTACATGATATACACACGTGTGATTTGAACGATTATTATCTCACGAGTGTCTCTCTCACGTATGTAGGATGATATTATTAATCAAATGAAAATTTACTAATAAAATGTTCTATTATGTCACTAGTGGAACCAGGAGGCCGAGGCCAGAGATTTAAAACAAGGGAGTACTTCCCACATTTCTCATACGGCCAAAGAATGGTGCAGGCTGCACTGGCTAAGAGTCTACCTGCCATACCATTGCCAGATGACACCAGCAATCATCCAGGTACAATGTAATCCCATTTTTATTTTGTTGAATGGCAAGATTTAACCAGAAAGTAAGGAACTAACTCAGGGGTTCCACTTATTGCACACACAAAAGTATACGCAGTTTTCAGCCTCCGTACACATTTTCACCGACATGTTGCATTTTGTCACGCAAAATTACAATTGCACTCAAAACACTAAATAGCCACGAAGAGAGCACCTGAACTCCCACCTCTGATTCTCCCCACCCGCCTTGTTCATCACTGTTAACACTCGTGTACTTATCGCCAGAGGCCATAGTACCAGTGCTCTACCGAATTGAATCTTTATTCCTTAGGTCACTGCCACCGGCGATAGCCTTATGAATGACCAGCTCTACCGAAGAGGAAGATTGCATTACATTTCTTTGGGGAGGGGGGGGGGGGGGGGGTCATGAGTCACAGAATAAATAATTGATCCTGCTGTGTTCAGCAAAACAATGGTCTGCCTTATCACACATGCCATTAGTTTGGTGCACTGCCGATTCAGTTTACAGGCCAGGGGTGTCCGGGTCTACTCTGATTACATCGGACTGACCCACAGTGATTGTTTTTCAGGCTGAAATATCTTCCATTTAGCGCCATGCAAATAGTTCAGTTCCTCGCTTAGAGGCCTATTACCTGTACAGAGCCACTGCAAAACGCAAACAGACCGATCTGTCGTCGGAAAGTGAAAGAACAGAATCTGATGAAGGGACTTCTTTTAGTTAGGCCTAAAAAAAAAATAGGTGTGGTTACGGTAACCCGACCTACCCTATTTTTATGGGCCGATCTATAACTTTTTATTACATTTGTCAAAAAAAAAAAAAAACGAGTGCAAAAAACGCAATGAAAGCGAAAGCGCCCGAGTCGCACACTTATTTCCCTGTCAAGTGGGGTTTAATTTGTACACATTAGAAAAAAAAGTAAAAAAAAAAAAAAAAGTGATTGCCTACCTACCTACCCTATTTTTTGGGGCTATGTTACCGTAACCACACCTATTTTTTTTTTTGGCCTTACCTATCATCATCATGTCCAGTGATGGCGCTAGTACTTTTTTCAAACCGGTACGCAAACTTTTATGAAGCAAACAGTCCAGAAAAAAACGGTAGGCTGGTCATTGGAACCAGTTAGAATCCAGCTCAGAGTACTGGTTTTATAGTTTTGCCAGCGAAAAAAGACCGGTAGTTCTAAAAATCAACGGCAGCCAATTTTGTTCCGGGATTTTTTCGTTTCAACCGGTAAAATACCGGTAATTACCGGTTAACGCCAACACTGCATGTCTTCTCAATCGTAGTGAGAAAAACACACTTCTCCTTCGCGTTTTTTCCCCCAATTAAGTTTGTAATGGTACGCGTTTTCCCCGGCTCATACGCATTTTTTCAGTCATGTTGTGTATGCAAACGCAAAAAGCAAAAACCCAGTGGAACCCCTGACTAACTAACTGTTATGCAATACTTCTGGAGGGGTGATCACACTACAGTTAACACAGTTTAGTTATGACTAAGATATGTAGTTAAATTGCTATTCTGATACACATTGGAGAATTCAGGGTTATGATTTGATAGTCTCACATGTACATGGACCTATTTCGGTCATAAGGCCATATATGTCAACGGAAGCTGCTCAATATCCTATATATATATTTACAACAATAAAGCATGCTTCCTGTTTCATCACCGTGGATGAATTAAGTGCTTGCATGCACATACCTGGTCAGGTTTGCTTCTGTTACTGGTCGACAGACGATATAGTTTGTACAAAAACTAAATTCTTGCCGTCTATGAAATACATCCCTGGTAAAAATTCAATTCCTGCAACACACCTTGCAAAACTAGTAGCTGCAGTCTAGCAGACGGTCTTTCCAGTGCTTTGTAATGAATCGGCAATATTGCCTTTGCCTATGCAACGCTCATATATATGCAGATCCCAATCTGATGAATGGACTGACCCACAGTTAACAGAGAAAATAGAGGACCCACTAGAGAAAATGCTGAATTCTTGGGATGTAGTCTGATGATAGACGGAAGACAGACAATAGACGGAAGACAGACAATAGACAGAAGATAGATGGAAGACAGACAATAGTTGGAAGACAGATGGTAGATCGAAGACAGACAATAGACGGAAGACAGACGATAGACGGAAGACAGACGATAGATGGAAGACAGACAATAGACGGAAGACAGACAATAGACGGAAGACAGACGATAGATGGAAGACAGACGATAGATAGAAGATAGACGGAAGACAGACAATAGACAGAAGACAGACAATAGATGGAAGACAGACAATAGACGGAAGACAGACAATAGATGGAAGACAGACGGAAGACATACAATAGACGGAAGACAGACGGTAGATGGAAGACAGACGATAGACGGAAGACAGACGATGTAGTCTGACGATAGACGATACATATATATACGGACGTTCAACCAGTATTTGGCTTCAGCTTGATTCAGGAACAAGAGGGCGACTGCAACTGAGTCGCATGTATAGACAAACCATAATGCCTTTCTCCAGTCCAGTCTATGAAATAGGACTTACAGCTGATCTAGCTGGACTCTACGCAAGCTTCAGTACGAATGAAGTAAAATCTCCCATATCAAATTTATTATACACAAATATGAAAACAGTTAACTAGACTGTTCTAACTGTAAACCAACGTAAAGGGGAAATATGAAGCTCAAAAACAGGTTAAGTCCCAAGCATCATGCAACCACAGGCGCTTTCTGTCTGTCTTTCCTACAGTTGACTGCAGCTTCGAACCACAGGCGCTTGTGACAGAGGACTCTATAAGCAGCCATCACTCAGTTGACTCCCAAATGGTGAGTTTTTATAGAGTAGATTATTTGTTGCCCTGTCTGAAGATATTTTGTTTTTGCGATTTGATTTGTTAAATGTTTGACCTGCATTACTTGTGAGTTTCCTGTGATGACCAAGGCAATGAAATATGTTTGCTATCTGCAGTCTATGCTCTTTTGCCTCTGAAAAACATGCATCAGAGTTGTGCATTCTTTTTCAGCAACTGGTTCTTTTTCTCAGACAAAATAAGGCATTTATAATGAAAAAAGAACAAAAATATACGGTCGAAACAGATCACCAACAAAGGCTAACAAGTTCAGTTGAGTTGCCAGTTGGAAGGAACAGCGAAGAATGTCCCAGTTACTTCCTCAGTCGTACTCTTTTTGATTGTTCGATTTGGCAATTCTGAACGATGGCAGGAACTGAAGTGCGCCAGGCAGTATCAGCGAAGTCCTCTGGCTCATTTTCTGTGCCCACGAAAGCTTCCAGGTAGGCTATTTGTCGGTATCGGCGGACTGCATAATAATGTTGTCGAAGCTCAGTCTCGCTTACGACGCATCCAAAATGGCATCCTCCGACGGTGCTGTGACTGTGTGAAAGATGTCTTCAAATCACTTAGCACATTTGAAAAAATCCTATGTAACAAGCTGACCAGGATTGAGATAATCGGAAAACGTGGCCGAATTGTCCCAATTCTCATGACTGCACAGGTGAAAGCAGCTGTGGAACTGCTTGTGCAAAAAAGGGATGATGCTGGTGTCAGCGGCTCCAACAAATTTGTGTTTTCTTGCTCATTCTTTCAGTCGGAGGGGCACATTCGGGGATCTGACACGCTTCGAAAGTTTGTGACATCAGCGCAGTTGGCAGAGCCACAGTTCATCACATCTACTTCACTTCGAAAGCAGGTTGCTACTCTGTCCCAGATAGTCAGTTTGAAGGACAACGAGCTGGATGCCCTTGCTCAGTTTATGGGACACCGCGAGTACTACCGCCTCCCATCAGACATGATGCAGTTGGCCAAAGTCAGCAAATTACTCCTTGCCCTTGAAAAGGGGAAGCTGCAAGACCACCAGCGCTGCACCCTGGATGAGATGGAAGTGGCTGAAGATGAAGCCATCACCTCGGATGAGGAGGCAGGTATGTGTGACATTTTGAACATGAATTCCTTTTCCCGCAGTGGGGCACTGCGGTTATGAAATTAAAGGCCCCTCCTGTTTTTGGAACCGCAGGAGCTTTCTAGTTTGCTGTTAGGTAGATTTTTGGTTCCTCTTTCCTGTCATGCTCTCTTTTTCTTCATGAATTCTTTTCTTTTTTCTGCCTTCTTGCTCATTCACCTGTATTTTTTCCAAAAATCTCTTCTCTTGCCGCTTGTCTCGCGATTCATGTATAGTTTAATCTGTTAGTGTTCTGATGTAAGTCCAGCAGTAGATAGGTTAAGCCTATTTTAACATACTGGAAACTGGTAATCTTCCAGTAGGTATTAATTTAGTTTTACTAAAGCCTGCTGGGACACAAGTAATGGGTTAGTGCATTTGTAAACAGGAATCGCTTGACAAGTGGCCCCCTTCATCCCCCCCTTCCTCGTCCTGATATGGCTCTGCGTAGTCGGCTGGACGTTAAGCAACAAATAAACAAACAAACATGAATTCCTTTGCTCTTTTTGCACAAAATGAACACAGCTAGACTATCTCTAAATCTAGTATTGTAATAACCTTTTTTTTGTATTCTTAAATTCATCTTCTTCTCCTTCTGCTTCTTCTGCCTCTTCTTCTTCTTCTAAATTGGGGGGCTGGGATGGCTCATTCGGTACACAGCGTGGACTACATATAGTTCCTCTGACTCTCATAGTCACAGGTTTGAATCCCGGTCTCCCTCTCTCTGGTATCGCCTTTGTTGTGGCTAGTGACATTGAACCACCAATACAATTTTATTTCAATCAATCAATATGAGGCTTATATCGCGCGTATTCCGTGGGTACAGTTCTAAGCGCAGGGATTTTTTTTCTTTTCAATTTTTATTCAAGGCGCAGGGATTTATTTATGCCGTGTGAGATGGAATTTTTTTACACAATACATCACGCATTCACATCGGCCAGCAGATCGCAGCCATTTCGGCGCATATCCTACTTTTCACGGCCTATTATTCCAAGTCACACGGGTATTTTGGTGGACATTTTTATCTATGCCTATACAATTTTGCCAGGAAAGACCCTTTTGTCAATCGTGGGATCTTTTACGTGCACACCCCAATGTAGTGTACACTAAGTGTATTTGTTTTAAATCTAAATTGAGAACGTTCATACTTCAATGCACACTACAATGTGATATATTGTGCTAACATTAATTTGCATTACACAATAAAGCAAACATTAATACTACGGTACTTACTACATAAACTTTTGTACTTGCGATCTAGGATTTTATCTATTCTATCATATTGTAACTATTATTTACAGAATTTGTTGAAAAGGGTCACAGCCCTATTCCAGAACGATCTGCATCAGGAAGGTTCGCAACAAAAGACTCTTTGGCACCGCCACATAACCAGCCCTCTCCGCCTATGCATCAACCTTGTCCTGCTACAGCTGCACCTGACAGTAAGTCTTCTTCTTCTGTGTACGCATGCTATCAACTACAGTACTGCAAGCACTCCCAGTTTCGGATAAAAACAAATGCGATTGGTCACTTTGGCAGAAATAACAACTGTGAACAGAATGTTGATAGTAAAAGAAAGTAAGGAAGCAGGAAAGATGAGCCGGTGCCTACCTAACAGCAAACTAGATAGCTCCTGGTGTTCAAAAACAGGAGGGGCCCTTAATTTAAGTCCGCAGCGCTCCACTGCAGTAGGTGACAGTAAGGGACAATATGGGCTGAATCCATCCCATCTACATGGTGTTGGAGTGGGGACAGGACATATTTGAATGGCGATGTCGCTGTTCAGTGTCTGAAAGTCTCTTAAGTTTGTAGTTGCAAACATGACTTTTCTTTCTCTCTCCCCCCCCTCCCCCCTCCTCACTCCCACAAAGTAACATAGTAGATTTAATTTCTTATTTGTAGCTGCCATTCCATGTAAAAGTGAATACATTTACTTATTTAGTGTAAACTTGTCACCCTGGCATGAGGTAATATGACCGGCACGGTTGGCCTAGTGGTAAGGCGTCCGCCCCTTGATCGGGAGGTTGTGGGTTCGAACCCCGGCCGGGTCATACCTAAGACTTTAAAATTGGCAATCTAGTGGCTGCTCCGCCTGGCGTCTGGCATTATTTGGGGTTAGTGCTAGGACTGGTTGGTCCGGTGTCAGAATAATGTGACTGGGTGAGACATGAAGCCTGTGCTGCGACTTCTGTCTTGTGTGTGGCGCACGTTATATGTCAAAGCAGCACCGCCCTGATATGGCCCTTCATGGTCGGCTGGGCGTTAAGCAAACAAACAAACAAAAAATGAGGTAATATCACAAGGGTTATTCATGTTTTTGTATTTGTCAGATTCTGCTGATGATGAGGAAGCACCAGAAATCCAAAGGAAGTTTCAACGGTGTGCTGCTGACAGCAGTGCATGCTCAAACAGTTCAGTATATATCTTTCTCCTTAGTCAACCAATTTTCCATGGGGGCGCGACTGGAGATGGATGAAGGTCAGGGGGTTCCTGTGTTCGAGTGGGAACAGCTTGAATTTAACTCACAGAGTTGTTTGTGTCCAACACGCTTGTCGGAGGTGTTTTTTTACGGCGTCAATGTTGGGGGGTGGGTGGGGGTTAAGGATGAGGGGTAGAACTGCATTCGTTGATGCATTTTGATTGTCTTACATCTGAAATGTATTTGTACCTTTGAAGAATAGTTCATTCCTGTACACTCATAACACCGAACACACGTTTATTTATTTTGAACATAACATAATTAATACAATAAATAATTAATTATAATTTTATTATGTCCCCAGGCGAGCCCCCTTCCTCCTAGACATTCTCTCCTGTTGGTGTGGCAATGATGAACACAAGATGCAGTGTATTCACACAGATCACTTCTCCTTCAGCGTCATCTAACGAAAGTAAGCTTTATTGCATATAAATTAATTTAGAAACATGCTGGCGTCACCCCCCCGCGGGTTAGGGGGAGTCCCATATTGGTTGGGACTAGAAAGAATTTACCCGATGCTACCCAGCATGTCGTAAGAGGCGACTAACGGTTCTGTTTCTTCTCTTCTTTTGTCTTATTTCTGCCTTACCAGTCCTTTCACCTATATTTCCTTCCAAGAAAACTCTCCCTACTATTCCCTGCAGTTTTCCAATTCTTTTCTTGTTGTCTTATTTCTACCTGACTGGATCCATCACCTTTATTTCACTTACCAAAAGTCTTCTTTTCCACATCCTTATTTCTCTGCACCCCGCATGTCGTATGAGGCGACTAACGGATTCTGTTTCTCCTTTAACCCTTGTTAAGTGGTTCTTGTATAGAATATAGTCAATGTTTGTAAAGATTTTAGTCAAGCAGTATGTAAGAAATGTTTAGTCCTTTGTACTGGAAACTTGCATTCTCCCAGTAAGGTCATATATTGTACTACGTTGCAAGCCCCTGGAGCAATTTTTTGATTAGTGCTTTTGTGAACAAGAAACACTTAACAAGTGGCTCCCTCCCATCTCCACCCTTTCCCCTATCTCATCTCCCCCTTTCCCTCGTCGCGATATAACCTTCGTGGTTGAAAACGACGTTAAACACCAAATAAAGAAAGAAAGAAATGCTGGCGTCATGTACGGACGATTAACTAAGCGCCCATTACCTAGTTGTTGAATGGCCGCATTCCATAGTGGAAACTCTTGTGTTTAGTTATTTGACAACGAAATTGATATTTAAAAGCATATGTCTTTTAGCTGTTGTTCTTTTTTTGCTATTTTGCATAATCTATCAAATGATTTGAAATAAAGATAAGCCAGCTGAGAAAATCTATCATCTTTTTTTTTCCCCAAGGTTCAACTGACAATGAGTACCTACCTGAACAGTGGAGCCATTCCAAACCAAAGAAGCTCAAATCAAAGGCAACGCGCAACAGTGAGTGGAAACATAATCATTGTATTTATACCTCTTCTTTCTCTTTGTGAACTGAGCTTTAAGGAGCTGACTCAATCCACACAAAAGTTATTCCTTTAAAGTAGAACGAAACCAGTAAACTAGATAGTTATTGTGTTTTTGAGTAAGGTAATATCCTTCTCTGAAGCACTTGGAAGGAAAAATAGAGCCTGTTCATAACGTGTTAACTGTTAATCTAACTAGGAGCGTATAGTTATTGTGTTTTTGAGTATGGTAATACCCTTCTCTAAAGCACTTGGAAGGAAACATAGAGTATGTTCACAGACCTGTTTACCCTCCCGGAATTATTACGGATTTAGGGTCTAAATTCCGGTATTACGGAAATCTACCGGAAATTCCGGTCACGAGAACCATTTCCGTGTGTGAAAATTTAAAGTCGAAATTGTAGTACTAGTAGTCACCGGGATTTTGATTTCCCGGAAACCCTTTTAGCTCAAGGCCGACCGGAACAGCCTTGTCTGCGCATGTGCAAAAACAAGGTATTTGTCGGTCAACGCGTGGTTTTTGTGCATTCGGTCCGATCGACATGGGTCGTAAGCGTAAGGCCGATCTCTCTGGGGACAAAATGCCAACCAAAAAAGCTCAAGTTGTACAGGAATATCGGCAAAACTATCAAGTCAAGTGGCAGTGTCTGGCGAAGTCTAAGAAGAGCGAATCACTTGCATTTTGGTGATCGAATTGAGATCAGTGCAACAACAAAGCTAGTCAGTCATGAGTCACTGCAGTCGTTCGTCCGCGAACCAAGCGAACGTGTCCCGAGGTTAGACGCAGCATTAGTTTATTTACAAAATGCAGTACACAAATGAACATGGAAACAAACAAATTGTGTTTGGCAAAACATGAGCCTGCTTCGCATCGAGTTTATTTGACCAGTATGTCTGTGCTTCGACATTATCTCTTGCTACGGTCAGTGACTTGTGCTGTTGCCGGAATTTGAAAGTCTTTTTGAGTCTAAAAGTGATCTCCATTAATCTTTCTCCAATATAGCAAAGATCACAGTTCTTTGAATTGAAAAACTTTAAAGAAAATCTTTAAATAAAATGAACGAGCCGGTCCACAAAAAAAAAAGGTAGCTTCTGGAGAGTGTTTTTATGACTGGTTTTAATGCAGGATGTAAACAGGTCTGTGTTCATAACGAGTTAACTGTTAATCTAACTAGGAGCGGCATTTTGTCAAAGAGCAGTTCAAATCCGTACGTGCTTTAACATATCAAAATGGCCTTCTGCTGTCGCTCAGTTTTCTTGATTCAAAACTAAGCAGTAAATTGTATAATTATTTAAAAATGAATAAATAAGTGGATCAGTTAACAAGTGCAATGGCTAACTGACCTGCCACTTCTCATGCCCATTCGTGGCTTCTGTCCCATGCTTTGAAAATGAATGTGTACAGGGTCTGTAATTCCGGTTTTAATTTAGATTTGAAATCTTTTGTAATTGATGGATTACGCCCACATACACTTCCGTGTATTAGAGGCGGGGACGGGAGTCCCAGGAATTGGAAAAAAGAGGAGGTACTATATCTAACTTACATTGAACAACCAAAATGTAAGCAGCACTAAGATTGACAGTGAAAATGTGACAGTTTTAGTGTACTAGCTTTAGTGCCACGAAGAAGAATCAGAACAAATGTTGACTCGGGAAAATAAATGTCCATGCCCAATCAAGATTCGAAATAGAGACACTGAGATCACGAGTTGTCGGCCTAGACCACCAGACTACCCGGCGCTCATATTGAGTTGGCATGATTGTTCCTTATAAAGTTTTAATCCGATAACATATTTAACCTTTGTATCTCCGGTAATAGGTCTTGTGATATCTGTGTCCACAAAGGTTCAAGCCAGCCATGTCGACTGTGGTTGGAGGAGGAGGTGAAGGCAGTGGAGGCTCATTTGTTAAAATATATCGCCACGCAAGTGCTGCCAAGAAAAGAGGATATCCAGAAGTGCCTTCAGGCTGAAGAGACTCTGATAATTCGTACCTGGCTACACGTCAAGAACTATACATGTACGAAACAGGATTACTGCTTTGCAAAGAAATCAGCGAAACTAAATAATGTTCAGCTTTTCAGCTACTGATCATCTTTCCAATGTTGTTGCTGATCACTACCACTAAGTGGATATATATCTAGTGCAGGTTTGTGTCTTGAGCTGTACTGGACAATGATTTACACATTTATCTTTATTTGTTTTTATTAATTTTGACTATGAGCACACTGGTGGTTGTGTTTTATGTTAAATGATTTATTTAGTATGTGTTTATGCAAATCATTTTTGGCATTTTGAATAAGCTAGATGTGACCTTTCTTAGCACTGATCCAAAGGTCAGTTTAATATGCGGTCAAAACAATGATGGTGGAGGCAGTTGGCTATTTTTAATTCATTTGCATAGCAAAAACGAGGCTATATATGTATTGACAACTGACCACCTATTGAACACTCAAAACTTTTCAAATAATGGAAGCTTTCATGATAAAAACTTGTCTTGGTTATGAAACCTATGAACACTTATAAAATGCATGTGATTACATCAGCAAAACAAAACAAAATATAAGCAAGTGAGTCATATTCTTTGTGGCTTTGCCCTTGTTTAACTGTATTATCATTATTTATTAACATGAACACAGACTACCATAAGGTCCGCTACCCCCCCCCCCCCCCCCCCCCTGCGGGTTAGGGGGAAGAATTTACCCGATGCTCCCCAGCATGTCGTAAGAGGCAACTAACGGATTCTGTTTCTCCTTTTACCCTTGTTAAGTGTTTCTTGTATAGAATATAGTCAATGTTTGTAAAGATTTTAGTCAAGCAGTATGTAAGAAATGTTAAGTCCTTTGTACTAGAAACTTGCATTCTCCCAGTAAGGTCATATATTGTACTACGTTGCTAGCCCCTGGAGCAATTTTTTTATTAGTGCTTTTGTCTTCTTCTTCTTGTCGTTCGCCAATGTTAAACTTGGAGTCCAGCTCTGGTAGTGCTTTTGTGAACAAGAAACAATTAACAAGTGGCTCTATCCCATCATCCCCCCCCCCCCCTTTCCCCGTCGCGATATAACGTTGAACGGTTGAAAACGACGTTAAACACCAAATAAAGTAAAGATAAGGTCCGCTATTAGGAAAGTCAAAACAATCAAAGTGTCATATGCACTTTGTCATCGTGTGTGACATTTTATTGAGAGAGAAACAGAATCCGTTAGTCGCCTCTTACGACATGCTGGGGAGCATCGGGTAAATTCTTCCCCCTAACCCGCAGGGGGCGTACAGTACTTCTTTGGGATAACAAGGGTAAGGGTTGCTCTAATTAAGGTTGGCTGAGCAATATATAACAGCAATTTCGCTCAAATCGGCCAAAAACAAGGCCCGAAGGCATCGTAGGCATAGCCGTTTTAACTTTATTATCATTATTATTTATTATCGTGACCACAAACTACCATAAGGTCCGCTAGTAGGAAAGTCAAAACAATCATAACGTATCATAAACACTGGGTCATCGTGTGATCATTATTATTTATTATCGTGACCACAAACTACCATACGGTCCGCTAGTAGGAAAGTCAAAACAATCATAACGTATAATAAACACTGGGTCATCGTGTGTGACATTTCAATGTCAACACAATGATAGTGGTGTTTCACATGTAATGATTGATTTCGATTTTAAGTGCTCTATCCCTTCTCCCCCCCTTTCCCCGTCGCGATATAACCTGCGTGGTTGAAAACGACGTTAAACACCAAATAAAGAAATAAAGAATAAAGAAAGATTTTGAGTGTATATAAAGTGTATTTATGGTACATTTACTTTTGGCTCTTTAGATCAGCTTAATTTGGTATTTCATGGGCATCGGTCAAAAGGTCACTTCAGCATGTGCTGTCAAAACAACGATGGTGGAGGCAAATGGCCTATTTTAACAGGATGTTTGAAGATTTGCTTTTTCAATTTTGTTTGAGAGACAAGAAGTTGGAAAATAGTTTTATTGTATGTTTCTTTGTCACCTGGGGCAAAATTATTCAATCGTCGCTATACGTTTGTTGGAAGCTATAATACAAAGGATAAATTGGCAGTTTTCTTACTTTCTGTTAGAAACAAAAGTATATTTTTCATTTGTTGCAATTGAAAAAGCATAGACCTTACTAAAGATGCTGCTAGTTGTTTTGATTGTGTGGACTATTCAGTGGAGTGTTTTAAATAATCTGTATATATATATATATATATAAAACATCAGAAATATATATATATCTATATGCCAATTCTCATGCCTCACAGTATTTTAACATTGGTTTATTTTCCATGTTACAAATATGTAATCATATGACTCGAGACTACCTTACTGTGTTATATTGCATTATTATCATGAACGCATTAGGCCCACTTATAAGTTTAAAGAAAGTCAAAGCCGTGTATTGTTCCTTTCAGAACAATGTTATACACCGGGTGTGCATTATGTGTTTTCATTATTTTTAATCATGAGCAGTTTCATATTTAATTATTTATTTAGAGTGTGTTTGATTTAGCTTAATTTGAATTTTGTTGGACATTGGTCAAAAGTTCAGTTTATTATGCGCGGTCAGAACAATGATGGTGGAGGCAATAGCCTATTTTTCAACAGGTTTGAAGGTTTTGTTTGAGAGAAATAAATCTGTCTTTTTTTCTTTGTCATGTTGGGCAGAGTTATTCAATCGTTGTTATACGTTAAGTTCACTGAATTCTTAAATCTAATGTAAGCGCTGTTTAAGAGGTTTTGAAGGTACAAAATACACTTTTTTTCTCTGTTCTCTTTAACAAGATATTCAGATTTGTTTTTCTTCTTTATTTTAGTTTGAGACGAGAAGTTGTACATGCATTCTATTTCCTGTTCCTTTGTCAACTGGGGCAACATTCAATCACTGTTATAGCCTGGTTGTAAGCTATAACAGTATAAATTCACTGCTTTTTAAATGTCTGCAAAAAGCAAATGTCACCGTTTTGTTGCATGCCATTGAAAAGGAATAAAAACTACCAAACGTTATTTTGCAAAACATGCTTATTGTTATGATTTGACTGATTGTGTTTGTATGTGGATGTGTGATCACAGGATTGCAGATTGCATGGACATAATCGCCACAGGGAAAATCATTCAAATCCTTACTCCGAAAGTTAACAAAAAGCTATTATTGTCTCAAGAAGAGAAATTGTTTCTACAACTGAACACACAGACTGTAAAATGCATGTGTATACAAAAGCAATTATGCTAAACAAGCCCATCATTAAATGAATGGAAGTCAAAGTAAATAAAATAAAATGCAATTTCAAATGTGAAGGTATCTTAAAATGTCGATGAACAAACGCAAGGGAACTGAGCGCCATCATAAAAATACCTTTCATTACAAGAAGGAAAAAAAAAAACGTAACTGACAGACTGATTCTAATATAGGTCCCTGATAACACTTATAGTATCCACCACCTTCAAATATGATAATTAAACTTCATTTTAAAAAGCTTCATGATTATGCACTGCAAAGTAAGCTACACGTTTTGTTTAGCTGTTTCGTACACATAAAAAAAGGCTTTGTGATTCTTTGGTCTAAGTGCCAATAGAAGGTTTTGAAAGGAGCAAGTTAAAATGTAAAGGCACACTACCTTATATCATATATATACAATATCACACTACCACGGAAAGTCAATACAATGCATACCCAGGTCAAAACAACGTTCACACACGAGTGTGTATCGTGTGTATCATCTTTGTCAACACAATGCAGGCGGTGTTTCAGTTTATTGAAATACTGAGTGTATGTGAGTGTAATTA
>NW_027127915.1:20000-127258 GCF_037325665.1 Littorina saxatilis
GTGGTGTGTGTGTGTGTGTGTGGTGTGTGTGTGTGTGTGTGTGCGTCCTTTGCAGGCTCTTTGTTTCCCTTTATTGACTCGAAACAGACAGCTTAAAAATTCCGTGGCTTAATACGTACCCGTTTCACAGATTTGCTGATCATCACTATTTTATTTTTTGTTTTTTTTGTTTTGAGAATTGATTTGATCAAATCTCATAATGAAGGACTCTTGCAAGACTTATTTTCTATTATGGTTGTCCGTTTACGCTCAAACCAAGGTTACCTCTGGTATGGTCTCGCTCCTTTGAACGAAAACAGCTCTTGCAAAAAAAACCCAGTCTATTTCGTCCCCTTTATTGTGGAAAACATACACACCAAACAACGCTCCAAAGATGAATAGATGACCATTGTCTTCCTTAATGATTGATTTATTGAATACACGTAACAGCAATCACCGCAAAAGTAAATGCGTTAGAGCATTCAGCTGCTGCTTACGTAATAGCTAACACGCTCCATTAAAATGTAACGGTGAAGCCAGGTTTAAACAATCTCAAGCTAATTAACAAGTCGCGCAAGGCGAAAATACAACATTTAGTCAAGTAGCTGTCGAACTCACAGAATGAAACTGAACGCAATGCAATTTTTCATCAAGACCGTATACTCGTAGCATCGTCAGTCCACCGCTCATGCTCATGGCAAAGGCAGTGAAATTGACAAGAAGAGCGGTTTAGTAGTTGCGCTGAGAAGGATAGCACGCTTTTCTGTACCTCTCTTCGTTTTAACTTTCTGAGCGTGTTTTTAATCCAAACATATCATATCTATATGTTTTTGGAATCAGGAACCGACAAGGAATAAGATGAAAGTGTTTTTAAATCGATTTCGGAAATTTAATTTTGATCATAATTTTTATATTTTTAATTTTCAGAGATTGTTTTTAATCCAAATATAACATATGTATATGTTTTTGGAATCAGAAAATGACGAAGAATAAGATGAAATTGTTTTTGGATCGTTTAATAAAAAAATAATTTTAATTACAAGTTTCCGATTTTTAATGACCAAACTCACTCATTACTTTTTAAGCCACCAAGCTGAAATGCAATACCAAAACCCGGCCTTCGTCGAAGATTGATTTGCCAAAATTTCAATCAATTTAATTAAAAAATGAGGGTGTGACAGTGCCGCCTCAACTTTTACAAAAAGCCGGATATGACGTCATCAAAGGTATTTATCGAAAAAAAGAAAAAAAAGTCCGGGGATATCATACCCAGGAACTCTCATGTCAAATTTCATAAAGATCGGCCCAGTAGTTTAGTCTGAATCGCTCTACACACACACACACACACACACAGACACACACACACACACACACACACACACATACACCACGACCCTCGTCTCGATTCCCCCCTCTATGTTAAAACATTTAGTCAAAACTTGACTAAATGTAAACAAGTCGCGTAAGGCGAAAATACAATATTTAGTCAAGTAGCTGTCGAACTCACAGAATGAAACTGAACGCAATGCCATTTTTCAGCAAGACCGTATACTCGTAGCATCGTCAGTCCACCGCTCATGGCAAAGGCAGTGAAATTGAAATTGAGCGGGGTAGTAGTTGCGCTAAGAAGGATAGCACGCTTTTCTGTACCTCTCTTTGTTTTAACTTTCTGAGCGTGTTTTTAATCCAAACATATCATATCTATATGTTTTTGGAATCAGGAACCGACAAGGAATAAGATGAAAGTGTTTTTAAATTGATTTGGACAATTTAATTTTGATAATAATTTATATATATTTAATTTTCAGAGCTTGTTTTTAATCCGAATATAACATATTTATATGTTTTTGGAATCAGCAAATGATGGAGAATAAGATAAACGTAAATTTGGATCGTTTTATAAATTTTTATTTTTTTTTACAATTTTCAGATTTTTAATGACCAAAGTCATTAATCAATTTTTAAGCCACCAAGCTGAAATGCAATACCGAAGTCCGGGCTTCGTCGAAGATTACTTGACCAAAATTTCAACCAATTTGGTTGAAAAATGAGGGCGTGACAGTGCCGCCTCAACTTTCACGAAAAGCCGGATATGACGTCATCAAAGACATTTATCAAAAAAATGAAAAAAACGTTCGGGGATTTCATACCCAGGAACTCTCATGTCAAATTTCATAAAGATCGGTCCAGTAGTTTAGTCTGAATCGCTCTACACACACACACAGACACACAGACACACGCACATACACCACGACCCTCGTTTCGATTCCCCCTCGATGTTAAAATATTTAGTCAAAACTTGACTAAATATAAAAAGGAAACGTCCAGAAAAAAAGAGGCGAATAATAGAACGTGGTAAAAGAAAGAAAAAAGCGAAAAATCTTGTGTCCTGAATACCATTGCACATAATACTAATGTCTTAGTTTCGGGTATTTAAGTCAGTCCATGCACTAATTGGAAACATCTCTGCGCCATTGAAGCTAGTGCACAGAACTGACCAAAAATAGTCACTCCATTGGGTGTTTTTAACAAAAGACCAGAAAACGATCATTTTATAATTTTGAGGCATTGTGTATATGTTGTACGTAATTCAAGTAACAGATGGCATAATGGTCAGAAGATCTTTCACTGCAAATGCAATACAGTAATTCAAGCTGATGAAAAAAAAATACTATCATCATTATATCACAAGCTCTGTTTTAAGCATTTCGTATATCTTCATACTGATTACCAATGCACTGCCTATGCGTACACTAAAGTACGGAGAGAGAAAGGAGGGGGGGGGGGGGCACTCTGTTCCTCAACCATCCAGAATAAGTATTATAGTTACAGTCTCTCAGACACTTCTCACAGAAATCGTTTTACAGTAAAATAATGTTAGTGCTGCGTCACCGTTTGGTACGAACGTGGACATCGCTGAACACAAAATCCCAAAAGGTGACTGTTAATACGGCGTTTTCCCGATTGTTTTCAGTAAACTAACATTCACTAACTATTTTTGAAGTTGTGGCCTGAACGATGTCACGATTTCATACCAAATCTTTGATCTTTTCTAGATACCAGATAATAAGGATTACAATACAAGAGGTTTTCAAAATGTCAAACTACACACTCCAAACTATCCGACCAAACGTTCTTTTTCGTTTTTACTGAGTCCAACACACGAGTGTCAACAGGACACAAAATAGGTTTCTCGTGGATATTTCGCTCGACAAAAGGAACGTGTAACCTACATGTACACGTAACTTACAGGAACACAATCTCCCGGTATATAATCACATTAAGTATGTACAAATTAACCACTTTGGAGAAAATCCCAGATCATTACAAAAAACGTCAGTATTCTTGATATTTACAATGCAAGAGGTTTTCAAAATGTCAAACTACACACTCCAAACTATCCGACCAAACCTTCTTTTTCGTTTTTACTGAGTCCAACACACGAGTGTCAAAAGGACAAAAAATAGGTTTCTCGTGGATATTTTGCTCGACAAAAGGAACGTGTAACATACATGTACACGTAACCTACATGAACACCATCTCCCGGTATATAATCACATTAAGTATGTACAAAGCAACAACTTATGTATAAGTACTAGATTCAAACGAATATATATATGCAATGAAAGTCATTGTAAGCAAACAAACTTTTTATTGCAGAACCAATCATATTACACAAACATTACTCCGTGTTTGTTTGTTTACTGTATTTATTTATCTGATAGTAATCCTCCAAACTCCAAGAAAAGCAAAACAAACAATCATTGATACAACAAAATACCCAACAAATCGGTGATTTAAAGTGAACAAAGAGCAAAATCTTAGACGCTGGTACATCAAGCAAAATATCTGTAGGCCTACAGTCCCCGGCGAAAGAAACGCAACTCATTTGCGTCCGCTGTTGCGAGTGATTTTTCGTCATTTTCAAATTGTCGTAAAATATGAACCAGATAAGATAAATCAAAAAGAAAAACAGATTCGTAGAGGATAAATTACTGGCTGTACGACAAGTGCATAGTATTTAATCGCTTTTATCGTTTACTTGTTCATAAATTGTGTTAAACAGGGTAGGGGTCAAGCGAGTCGTGATTGCAGGCAAACGTGTCTCTTCAACATGCTGAGAAAATCGTAAAAATGCAACAACAACAACAAAAATTCTCAACAACACCATTTAATTAGAATTATTCGCCAAAGCGTTTAAGACTAATATAAATGAGCAAAGATCACTTAGACAGTGTTAAAAAGAGTTGTTTGGCAAAAGCTTATTCGCACGGAATCGACGTGATGATTTCTTTAAAAAACAGGTGTTATTTGTGGCCAAGAGTGTGTGTGCCTACGTGTGTGTGAGTTGTGGTTGTGCCTTCAGGCGGGCGGGCCGGCGTGTGCATGTGTGTCCGTGCGTCTGTCCGTGTATGTTTGAGCGTGCGTGCATGAGTGTTTGTGTGTGCGTGTGTCTTTGTGTCTGTGTCCGTTGTTTTAAATGTGAGAAATATAACTTTGGAGAAATAGTGACAGACAAACTGTTTGGGACAGCGATCATCAAAGTGACAGTTGGCGTCCATTTCAGCACTGCGTAGCGCTTCTGCACATCGCGACTTTGTTCGTTTATCTGTCTTTTCGTTTATCTGTATGGATGGATGTGAGTGTCTGTGTGTGTGTATGCATATGCGTGTGTGTATATGTGTGCATGTGTGTGTAAATATGTGTTGAGGGAGGGGGGACGTATGCGTTTGGCTTCATAGTATTTTCATACGAATCACTATCGCTAATCGATCGATGTAAAAAACAAACAAACAAAAAACGCACTTTTTTGTTTCTAGTTATAGTTTGATCGTGTAGATCAGACACTTGGCCACAAATAACACCTGTTTTTTTTAAAGAAATCATCACGTCGATTCCGTGCGAATAAGCTTTTGCCAAACAACCCTTTTTAACACTGTCTAAGTGATCTTTGCTCATTTATTTTAGTCTTAAACGCTTTGGCGAATAATTCTAAAGAAATGGTGCTGTTAAGAAATGAATTTCCTCCAAAAATGTTATTTTTTTGTAATTTTATTTGCATTTTTACGATTTTCTCAGCATGTTGAAGAGACACGTTTGCCTGCAATCACGATTCGCTTGACCCCTACCCTGTTTAACACAATGTATGAACAAGTAAACGATAAAAACGATTAAATACTATGCACTTGTCGTACAGCCAGTAAATTATCCTCTACGAATCTGTTTTTCTTTTTGATTTATCTTATCTGGTTCATATTTTACGACAATTTGAAAATGACGAAAAATCACTCGCAACAGCGGGCGCGAATGAGTTGCGTTTCTTTCGCCGGGGACTGTAGATCATAGACAAATTATCCTGGTTGTAATGTAGTCCTTATTTACAGTCATACAATAGTCACAACAAAACGTGAAAAGAAAACGTCAAAAACAACAACAAAACAATAAAAGAGGGAGAACATCCTTTAAGTCCCTCTCTGTTGTTTAAACGCAAAATACATAAATAAACGAGGTGCAGAAAGCGATACTGACAACACTTCGTCAATTCGCCAAATGAAAGACTGAAACTCAATTCCCACTGAACCGCAATACATCGAGTAAAATGTTGACTATATATATATATATAGGAAGGACCATGTAATACACAAATCGTAGTACTTTAATAGCAGACACTACAGCCCGATCAGTAAACTAAACATCGAAACATTTACAAACGTCAGCGGCCACAGAAGCTCCGTGCCATTTCGAAATCCGACCACCAGGTTAATGTTATGTCCAAAGTACTCAAAAATCAAACAAACAAAATGACACACAGACGCACACAAAAGTGTAGTGACACTTCTTCAAAATATACAAAAAACATCCTGTACACTAAACGAAAACATATTTCAAGAGGGTAATTTCTCGTTAAAATGATAATACTCACCGCTCAAACTTTTCACATTCATAAGAAGCAAAAAAGACTTGATTCATCTGTCTGTTGTTTGGTGATGGTTAGTTGTTGTTTTACAGTGTTTTAACGTAGGGGTAGTGGGTTGTAGTAAAAGCACAAGGGGGCAATGCTTAACTAAACTCCAGCATCACAAGTTGAAAAAAAGCAACAACAAAAGCAGTGTGCTCTTTAAGGCAATCAAATCAGACAAGCGATATTGACCAACGTAGTCTTTAAAGATACGAAAAGTTAAATGCCAAGATGTTTGAATCACAGAATATCCCTTCAGCTGCCAAACGCGTTATGTGGACACTTTTTGTTGTAGTTTACATCCGAGACAGATATTTACATCTGAGTATTTCGCATTTTAAAAAGGAGGAGATCGTTGGCAAGTCTTTGGTTCAGAAAAAGCCAAGTGCAAATGTTGTTAACAAAAAAAGGACATATATATCTCGACATTGTGCTCAAATGAGGTTAGACTAGCTAGCCTATGTGCATGTGCCTGTAACTGCCAATTTTGTTTTATCAGAAACGCACACGATGTTTGCATCATGTTTGAATTAGACGATCTACACCATTGGTTTTAATGTCGGTGCCTTATAGAAGTTTTATTGGCTGAAATGCCATTCTTGAAAACACAGCATGGCTTACGTCCCATTGCTGTAGAACGTCTAGGGGGTGGTTTTGTTATGCCGTTTTCTAGCAGCAGCTAGTAAGCGACATGATCACAAAAATGTTAAATCCCACAATGTTCTCACACAAAATTCTCTCAGCTAAAACAAGGAGAAATTTTGTGTTGTCTTTTTCGCTTTTTTTTGTTTTACTCTTCAGAACCACACTTAAGATGAGAAAAAATGACTTATTCATACATTTGACAACATTTGAAGTGTCGCTGGTTCTCTTATTGTTTCTTTCCAAATCGACCATGGAATTTTCAATCGAGCTGGTCTACCAAAATAGAAAAGGGTAGGCTTTATACGCGCTTTTCACTCACAAATTAATAAACTATCCAACGTAACATTTAGAGAAGTAGAGACACATTAAGGACAAGCTTAACCACCGTCTCGTGCAGTGTCCTCTTGAAGATGAAGTTCTCACTAGTTCTCACTTTTTTGACAATAACATTTATACGTGAATGCCTCTAGCCAATACAAGGTTTGTTATAATCCAAGACACACTCACACTATTCATAAGGCGAGTGAAAAGATTAGGATTTCAACGATGTAAACGACCCAAAATTAAGAAAAACTGTATGACGTTACAATGCTACTTTGAACACCGACGCTGTGCAGTGTTTTATCACATATGCATTTGTTTTTCGTTGTTTCAGTTGCCAAATTGCGCTTTAATTTTGGTAAATTTTTCAGTGACAGTGTTTCTTTGCTTTTCTTGCCAAAAAAACTGCGAAGGAAGGCACACTGTCTCATTACATTGACAACTCAAAGAGGGGAACATATTGCGTGCTCGGACAGTGAGTGAAAAATGTGTGTGCGCGCGTGTGTGTGTGTGTGTGTGTGTGGGTGTGTGTGTGTTTACGAGTGTTTATGCATGTGCTCGTGCATGTATTGTGTTAATCGTTCAGTTTCGGGCAAGGAAACCAAACGTTTTAGGCTTTTCGTTATGAATTTCAATGGGTAGAAGCAGCAGCTCCGCTTGGGGGTTGTTGTCTGGCTTCCTCACTTTCTCTTTTCTCATCCAGAAGGACACGCACAGATCCCCGCACAGGCTGGCGACACATGGCGCACGTGCGGAGGGCTGGTGCACACTGTCAGAGAAAATTAGAAACGCTGTTGCATTCTACTGTACAATGAACTGTACTCACCAAACATCGATAAACTTCCACATAAGGATGCAATATAATGAGCAAGTGAATTTTGAAAATGTAAACTGTTTATGCAACATAAAACACAGAGAGGGTGGTAGTAGTAAAAACGGCAACAGAGAAAGACGTTAACAACAAGAAAATAACAGAGAAAGACGATAACAAAGACTTGCTGACACAACAGACAGAATGATAAACACACTACAACAACAACAACAACAGAAAGAGCAAAAAGAACAAAGCGGAATCAGTCCTGAATGGCCCTCTCGGGTTCAAAGGACAAGTAAAGTCAACAACCAATCAATACAAAAAATAACATTTAAGCAAGGACAAGGTACATACTCGTCTGAAAATCAACAATCAATAAATAAGAATACCAACCAACAAAAACATTCACAAAAAACACACAATAGGGCATGGTCAAAGCATGTTCGTCTGCGAGTTTCACTGTCATCATTTCCTAGAACATACCTGTGCACAGGACACCAGGTGGCCACAAGGCAGGAAGAGCACGTTCACTTCGTTCGTCTGACACATTTTACACAGAGTGCTGCTCGTCAGCTCCTCATTCTCCTCTGCCAAGCGTTCCGCAACCTCTGTCAACAATGAAATGCTGAGTTTGAACACTCTCAAGAGGGGATTGTGCAGGAAGAAAAAAACAACAACTTACAGACAAATAGACAGACAGACAAGACAAAAAGGCGCATATATACATACCAAAAAGACGCCAGAACTTAAAATCTTGTGTGATCTGTGTTGTAAAGTTTCCACAAGTCTGTTAGCAGGATGTCAACATCTCAGAGACGAAGCATCCAATCAGAGAGACTCGAAAATAGGAGAGAGAGAGAGAGAGAGAGAGAGAGAGAGAGAGAGAGAGAGAGAGAGAGAGAGAGAGAGAGAGAGAGAGAGAGAGAGAGAGAGAGAGAGAAAGAGAGAGAGAGAGAGAGAGAGAGACAGACAGACAGACAGACAGACAGACAGACAGACAGACAGACAGACAGACAGAGAGAGACAGAGAGGGGGGGGAGAGACAGACATACATACAGAAAGACAGGGAGAGAGATGAAGAAAGGGGGAGAGAGACGGAGAAAGGGATAGAGAAAGAGAAAGTTAGAGAGAGAAAAGATAAGATAATACATGTACTGAAGAGAGAGAGAGAGAGAGAGAGAGAGAGAGAGAGAGAGAGAGAGAGAGAGAGAGAGAGAGAGAGATAACATGGTGACGTCATACCTTGCATGCTGGCCTCAGTGACGTCAGCGTCCACACGCAGACCAGTCCTGGCAAGAACTGCATCGACCGGATCAGCCGGAGCGTTGGGGTTGGGCAAATTCTCCAACAACACCACATCATCACGCACTAAAACAGGTCATTATCGTCAGTATTGGCCACATCTTTCAGGTCTACATTAATGTTTCTCTCATTTTCATAGCCCTGGTATACAACTGATTGGGAATTCTGATCGTTTCCTCAATGAGGAAAGCTAGCAGCAACCAGAGCTTTGGCTTCAGTTAACTTCAACAACTCGTGTACAAAGTTCGTCAATTTCACTGCTTTTGACGTTTTGACACTGGATGACATTCTCAATCACTGATCCCAAGTAAGCGAATGTGAGCGAAGAAAACCCACAGAAAAAAACCTATATCGGTTAAAATGTGCATGCAGAAAAACAGAAAGAACAAGGCTTCTTAAGGTTTTCTTGACCATATACGACTCCTTCGTGTCAAAACCGTGACTGGATATCAGATTTGCGTTGTCAATTATGTGATTTATGAAATTAAATGACGAGAATCACAAAGAGCCCGTTACTGAGCATGAAAGTACTGAGAATTTCTCGACTTACGACTGCTTCTTTCTTCGTCTTCCATTCTCCTGATTTCCACCAGAACGTCACTTTCAGTGATCTGAAACAATTACATATCATCCATACATATCTTCCGGAGACAATATATTGAGGTAAAAATTCAATCAAGCTGCTCTTGTTTGAGACGGTCAATAAATTATGTTGACGAAATTCTGCTCATGCAAGTCACAGTTCTGATCTGCATCAACACAAGCCAGAGTCCCAGAGTTGGAGCTTTACTCAACGAGATTAAACATTCAATCACTATGGCGTAGCATATGATGACAAATTGCAACTCCAGTATACTCAAAGTACATATGCTTCTTGAAAAATATTATCTGGATAACAGCAGTCCTTTATTTTGGCCAAATCTGATGCTAATCAGAAGGCATGTGTGAGTGAGGGGGAGTGGGTTGTGAAACTACGATACCTCTAAATGAGTAAATATTACATGAGTTAACAGCAATTACTACTGTGAACTAATGCCCATCAACCAGTTTACTTACGGCTGTCCTAATAGTGGAGCCACTCTGCTGATATTGCTGCTTCTCGAAACTTGGCTAGTTAGATTTATAAACCTAGAGATGCAGCAAACAAACAAACAAATAAAACGCAAGTACAAGAACAACCACATGCTGACACATGTGGACAAGCAAACACACTGACAAACACAGTCATGCACAGATGCAGACAGAGAAACGCGCACATGTAGACACAAACACACACAGAAACACACACACACAGACACCACACACAGAAACACGCAGACACAAACACCACACACAGAAACACGCAGACACAAACACCACACACAGAAACACGCAGACACAAACACCACACACAGAAACACGCAGACACAAACACCACACACAGAAACACGCAGACACAAACACCACACACAGAAACACGCAGACACAAACACCACACACAGAAACACGCAGACACAAACACCACACACAGAAACACGCAGACACAAACACCACACACAGAAACACGCAGACACAAACCCCACACACAGAAACACGCAGACACAAACACCACACACAGAAACACGCAGACACAAACACCACACACAGAAACACGCAGACACAAACACCACACACAGAAACACGCAGACACAAACACCACACACAGAAACACGCAGACACAAACCCCACACACAGAAACACGCAGACACAAACACACACAGAAACACACACACACAGACACAAACACACACAACACACAGAGAAACACACACATGCAAACACAAACACACACAACACCACACACAGACGTACACATATATGCGGAAACACACAAACTCCAATGTGGTCATGCTGCCCTCCTGTTCCAGACATACACACAGGAACACACACACCACACAACTCCCGTGTGGTCATGCTGCCCTCCTGTTCCAGACATACACACAGGAACACACACACCACACAACTCCCGTGTGGTCATGCTGACCTCCTGTTCCAGACATACACACAGGATAAGGAACATCATACAACACCCTTGTGGTCATGCTACCATCCTGTTCCAGACATACACACAGGATAAGGAACATCATACAACACCCTTGTGGTCATGCTGCCCTGCCGTTCTTGACATACACACAGGAACAAACACACCACCCCTTACCGTGGGCCTAGTGTCTGGGTCGTTCAGCTTCTGCACCGCCTGCACAAACTTCTGTCCCTTGCACAGCTTGATGAACGGACAGCGGGGGAACCAGCGGCTGTGTTCGATCCACGGCTGGTCAGAACTTTCCCATGTTTTCAGCCCTCCTTTGCAGTGGAAACATCTGACAAGGTCCGCATGGCCTGAAAATGGACGATCCAGGTATGACACAACCACCAAAGAAAAGACCATTCAAATGAGCAAGGTATTCCTTGCCTTTAGTGTCCTTTAAAGAAGTGTAAATTCGGTCAGTCTTCATATTCTACCACTTTAATGGCGAGATATCTCGTTTGTAATGACAAGAAAGATAAACCAAGTTGGAACTGGTATCTTAGAGTCTTCCTCGGTAAACACCGAAGCACCAAATAGAATAGCTGCTACCCGCTGAAACAAAATCTCATCAAATCAAGTTCTCACTCTTCTTCTATCAGAACCTTGTATGGTAATTTTGCCTTTCTAAACATTCACTGACATTGGGGAGGGAGAGGGAGAGAGAGGGAGAGAGAGGGGGGATGGAGAAAGAGAGAGAAAGAGTGAGAGATAGAGGAAGAAAGAAAGAAAATTAAGAGAGAGAGGGGAGGGGGGTGGGGTGGGGGGGGTGTATATTTTAAGTTAGGGCAGGTGGGAACCGAACTAACTGATTCGGATTTGGTATTTGTCATTGAGGAATTTTCTGAAGGGAATTCCGTTTTTTTCTTCTCTTACTACTTAGGATGGTGTGCAGCGATGGGTTTTTTAATCTTCGTTTGTTCGATGCATGCGTGTATTCCAAGCCCTGATACTAATTCGCTGTGAGCTTGGAATCTGTATCGAGTGCTTGCATGCACACAAGGGTGTCTGGCCACCTGGAAGAGTCTGCAGCCAGGAAATACGGGTTCTAACCCACGCTGACAGGGAGGAACTTACAGAGTCAGCGTGCTATCTTTCTTTATTTGGTGTTTAACGTCGTTTTCAACCATTCAAGGTTATATCGCGACGGAGCGTGCTACCGACTGAGCTACGTCCTCACAGAGGCGAAAGACTGAGAGTGAGAAAGACAAAACCCACCCGACAATGAAATCAGATATTTACCAGTGTAGTAGAATCCAGCCTCTGCCATCTCCTCCTTCGGGTGTGAAGCCTGGTGGGGCCAGCCTTCGAAAGTGTTGATGCGCACTTGTGTCACAGCCATGTCAGGTCGCTTCGGTCTTTGGGAGAATATGCCCAGCTCCTCGTATGTTACCAACTGTGTTTTTAGAAGAAGTAAGCATTTGTTGAAATTTGGCAAATATGATGTGGAACAGAAATGAGCACTCTTGAAAAATGTTTCTTTTTTTAAACTGGAATTCTGGTTGAAAACAATAAGGTGATGCAAGCATTTAAGTTGATTGTTAGCATGTAGGAGTTGAAAATGACGGTCTCACCTGTGTTCTTGCGTGTGATGGTAGAACGTCATTCTTGACATTAGTGTGGGTTGTTTGCGTTGTGATTTTTGTTGACATTTGTTCTGATCACTGCGAGTTTTGTTGTTGTTTTGTTTTTCGAACATGTAGGTGTGATGACAGCAGCGTCGGCAGTTTCTTGCGTTTCTCGTGGTTGGTTTCAGTGTACATTGTAGCAACTGGGCTCACTGTCAATTTTGACGACAGTTGTTTTGGTCACTGTTTGTGGGTTTTGTTTTGTTTTGTTTATTTTTTTATAAATGTGTGATAATAGCATCTTCGTCAGTTTGAGTTGCTTCGTTACCAGCACAGTATTGGTACTTCTTGACGTTGATGTGTTGCAATTTCTGTAGTTGTGGTTGTTTCTGTCGCTGTTGCAACAGTTGTTTCACCTGCTGATTTTGCCTTGAACATTTTCTCTATCAATTTTGCAACACTACTAGATCGAGGTATAATCTATACAACAGGAATCGATCATTCAAAAACAGATCTAAACTGCATGTTCAATCAGCCTTCCTTTTTGGATATGCTGACCTCTTATTGTACAAAGCATCCAGCTGCAAGAACAAAGAGTATGTTATTTTCCTAAAAGGAACTACTTGGACAAAAATAAATCAAACAGCACGCGCCAAGATAATTGCCACCACGTATACGTGTATCCAGAGCCTGGATGTTACTAGGAAAATCTAACAGACTAATTAAAAGTGCATTAGTCACCTCTGTGCCATATCAGAGCACACAGACTGAGACACAGTCACACAAACCCATGATAATTAAATTAACACTGTCCGGTCACTTGCTTCCTGTTACATCTGCTGGTATCATTGTGCAAAGCAAAAATATTCTTCAGACAGGTGGTTATCGACTAACAGAAAGGCCCTTCGTCAGAGGGTGCCAAAACAGATTTCCTGGTTAGGTATTAAAATGGAGACTGTGCGAGTGGCAGTCAGCCCTTCACAGCAGTGAACCCAATAGAGCATATGGACAGGATGTTCGGACACGTGGTACTGCTAAGGCTGAAAACTCCATAGACCTGTGTCCAAAAATCATGTCCAGAGTACAGCTTTTCGTAACACTGTGGGAACACTTTTCTTCTTTGCTCAATGACACAAACAAACTTTCAGTTTGGAGCATCGGGTTGTGTGCTTAATAACATAGATATCCTTTTAAAACCACAACTGACCTGTCTCTCCGTGCCGTTCTCAGAGCGACCACTACTGTCAGTGCCACCTCCATTGCCACTGATCTGGCTTCTTTCCACGCCCTCTGACCCTTGTGCAATGCTCTGGGGTGCTTCACGTGCTGTTCCTCCAGAGGTCACGGGACCAGCTGACACTGTGGCGGTTTGGTGTGGTCCGTTGGTCTGGTTGCTGGCTGGCTGGTTTGCTGTGGTGGTCTGGCTGGGTGTTGCGGTGCCAGAGCTGGAGGATTGGGGCTCGGGTGTGCTGAATGTTGCTGTTTGATAGGGCATTTCTGTCCTACCTGTTAAACACAGGAGCATCTATGCCCTTGTACTTCTGTCTAACTCAAGAGCATCTCTGCATAGACATCGGAGTTTCTGCTGTCTAAGCTGACAGAAAGTTGCCGCGTATGTGGACGCATATCCTTGAAAATGACTTTACAACATACCATATATATCTATTCCCAAGGCTCTTATCATTTTGTGCAGACATTCTTGCCACTGTAGCAATCACCAGAGGACAATTGTGACCTTTCATGCTATCATCACAGAACATTTTGCCCAGCAATATTGACCAAACATTTGCAACAAACACCAAAGGCCATTTTTGCCCTCCGAAGCAATCATCACAGGTCATTTCTGCCCCTTGAAGGAATCACCACAGGGCACGGCTGCCCATGGAAACGATCACCAAAGGACATTTCTGCCCATTGAAGCAATCGTCACTGGACATTTCTGGCCCTTGAAGGAATCACCACAGGGCACGGCTGCCCATGGAAACAATCACCAAAGGACATTTCTGCCCATTGAAGCAATCGTCGCAGGACATTTCTGCCCTCTGTGGAAATTGTTGCGGGACTTTCTGCCCTTTGAAGCAATCACCACAGGGCAAGGCTTCCCTTTGAAACAATCACTAAAGGATATTTCTTCCCTCTGAAGCTATCTTAACAACAGTATATTTCTGCCCTTTGATGAAGCAATCGTCACAGGGCATTTCTGCCCTTTGAAGCAATTGTCACAGGACATTTCTGCCCTGTGAAGCAATTGCCACTGTACATTTCTGCCCTTTGAAGCAATCGCCACCATACATTTCTGCCCTTTGAAGCAATCGCCACTGTACATTTCCGCCCTTTGAAGCAATCGCCACTGTAAATTTCTGCCCTTTGAAGCAATCGCCATTGTACAATTCTGCCCTTTGGGGTAATCGCCACTGTACATTTCTGCCCTTTGGGGTAATCCGCGCAAGACGTTCTGCCCTTTGAAGCAATCACCACAGGACATATCTGCCTTTGATTATTCAAGAGCTTTCTTGCCCTTCTAAAACATTTCGTGCCATCGTGCAGTAAATAAAAGTGCACTTTCACCTAGAATTTCCTCTACAATTGCCATTTACATTTCTCCTGCATGGAAGTATGAAATCATAATCAAGTGTGTGTGTTTGTGTGTGTGTGTGTGTGTGTGTGTGTGTGTGTGCGTGTGTGTGTGTGTGTGTGTGTGTGTGTGTATTTTATTCATATATTCTGCTGAAGTGTTATTGATGGTACATGTATGCTCTCTTCCTTTTCTTGCTCCAAGTAAGTGTACCTTCGATTATCACTGATAATAACATTAAATGAGCAACATACCGGCACTGGGCGCTGTCGCGGATGCTGAAGCAGCCAGATGACTTCCACCAGTACCAGCCGCCAAAGCTGGCCTGGAATCAGCCACAGTCTCTCCGACATCTCGAGAACCTGAACCTTGTGTTCCATCCCGCTGAAGTAGTGGTCCTGCTGTGTCCCTGAGCCTGCTACTGTCGTTGTTCCCATTAGGGTAGGCACCCTCTATGTCTGCAGGCAGGGAGGAGAAAACTGATCCAGGCTTGTCGGTCGGCAGAGACAGCGGGTAACTTGCAGGCTCCTCAGCAGCAGTTGGTTCGGAGTCGGTTGCCAGTACTTCGGCCAGATGATCTCTTCTTACTGGGCTTGTGGCGGTTTGGAGGCTTCTTTGGGTGGCTGCAGTGAAGAGGAACGATGGTTAGAAAGACTTAAATTACGAATGCAGTAAGAGGGATATAACACAAATAGGCAGAAGCACTGACAACACTTAGATCTAGTAGAGTGTTGCTTCTTGTTTTAAAGTCGAAGAAAAAAGGTGGTGAGGGGAATATTTAAGGAGCATTAGAATGGCTGACTGACTGCTTCATTGATTGATTGATTGAAAATTGAGCCACGGACTGAGGGTGCTACAAACCTCATAGGGCTACCCTTTAACATTCACCAATTGTTTTAGTGCTAACATTAAGATAACTTTGATAAAAATGATTTACCGGTCTTCGAGAAGTAAAATAAATACGAAAGAACAACAAAAGAACAATGACAAGAGCAGAGCAGACAAAAACAGATCTGACCTAAATGCAGTTTGCGACTTTAGGCAAACACGAGGAGACAGGTGGAAATGAACAAGCACAAAAAACAATTAAGAAAAGACGGAGAGAAATAGAAGTTTACTGAGTCTGGACGGGAAGAAGACCGACCAAACGTATTACGGTATAATCACCCCACATATGCTTTTAAAAAACGAGCGACATCAACACAACTATACAGACATACCACTACTATCACAGTAACGTACAGGAAATTGATCAGAATCAGTATAACAACAAAGAACATGTCATTTGACCAATTCATCACACGAAAAAAAAAAAAAAATCAGAACCCATGTATTAAACGGACTCATCAAAGCGTCAAGAGTTTCATACATCACTTTTTAGAAACCCAACCAGGATGGTTGCTTATTTCAAAGTGTCATGCATCACTTAACCGGACCGATGTCTTGCCTAATTCTTGCATGTTACTGTTTTATGTACATAGCATGTACGACATGTAAAAAGTTACACTGCAACTCGTGAAACCAATGCCAATTTTGTCCATATCAAAGTTCTGTCTTTATTTACTCATTATCACCACCATAACCATAGAGACCACCCAAACTATAATCCCAACAAAGAAAGTTTTATAAATTTACGTTACTCACCATCAGAAGCATGTCCTGCAGGTATTGAATACTTTTCCACGAAGACGGCACCTGAGCGCTCTGCCGCCTCAGCAATGGAAATGTTCCCGACGTCCTCTCCACGGACGAATCGACACTGTGGCTTCAGTTCAGCGTGAAGGGCCATAGCATTTCTGCCACAGAAACGCTTGATAACTACAACAACTGTGCAGAAAGCGCACTCTACTTTAGCGTCATTGCTGTTTGAAGCGTCGACTTCATTGACGAGAAAGAAGCCAGCTGCTGCGATGGGGATTAGATATATTCCTGCTGGAGCTTCATAGTGGCAAAAGGTGGCCAGTCGCTTCCATTCGCTTTTTAGACCTGCTGACACAGATGCGCTTTGCTGCATACTTTGGAACTGTTGTTTAAATGGGGATCGAACCATTCCAACAGCCCATTCGCGAAATTCAGGACTTAGACGTAGAGGTGGGGAGAAATACCGCCGAAGCTCATCAGACTTGTCACAGTCGCATTCTTCTGCGTCTTTCGTCGTTTTCTCATTTGTCTTCAGCTCAGCTGGCTGGTATTCATGAAGCTCGGCCACTTTCGTCTCCAAGTCCCTGACCGCTCTTTCGGTTTTCTGGACATCTTGCAAAACAAATTGTCTGATCTCTTTTTCCATGGCTCTCATTTCGGGGTAGTTCTGCGTCTGTAGTGGTGATGCCCGCGGCTCGCGGGGATCCTTCTTCAATGGCTGGTCTTCATCGTTTCTTTCTCCGGAATGCAAACCTTTCTCCAAGTAAGTTGCATCAGTAACGCCAATATCCGTTGTTTTGTCAACGCTGCCATTCTCTGCTTGTTCCCAAAGTCCATCGCTTCTGTAGCAAACAGGGCCGACTTTGAACTGATTCATGCCGTGTGCGCCAAATGTGTCAGAAATCTGTGAGTGTGAATAGAAGTATGGTAATGATGTAGGTAGAGAGTCAGTAGAGCTTGTTTCATCCCCATCCTTTAGGCCAGTCTCTTCGACCGGGAACACGTCAACAGGACTGGTGTTGCCTGCGTGAATCGGACTGACGGTTATAAGAGGTGAATCTCCACTCGAAAATACTTGAGGGCATTCCTTGTCATACTTATCGTCACCTACAGGACTTCCGCTATTCTGGTCTTCCCCTTCTTCACCTTCAACTCTTTTGTGAGGTTGACCTGCAGTTTGCTCTCCCCATGGGAAACCTTCGCTTGCATACAAGATTTCGTAGCGACTGTGCCCGTGGAAACCAGGGTGGTGAGTTAGTGTGGCTTGTAGTTGTACTGACGCAGTAGCTGTTTCTACGATATTTCCAGTGCACACTACATTGGTACTAATGCTAATGGTGGAGCATAAGGCAATATCACGATGTCTTTTACAAGCAGTAACATGTTCAAGGCATACCAAAGGCTCCTGGTAATGTGCATCCAAACCACACAACTCAGAATTATAATTCTCGGCAACTTCATATATCAGAAATGAAGTGTCATTACAAACCAGGGAAGTAAATGTCTGATTACAATCTCTAAACACTGTCATTGTTGGTTCTACGCCAGTCTCTCTGACGCTGCACATTGTGTCCGGACACATGTGTTGGCCTAACTTTAAAACATCACCTGAATCCCCGACGAGCTCAGCATCGAGTATCGGCTCGTCTCTGCCATTTCTGATTTGATGTGAGCTGAGTTCCGATTCCGATTCCAATCTTGAATACTGTAATACAGGATTGAAAGCGACTCCTCGTTTCGAACACGTAACATGCACAAAATGATGTCCTTCAACATACTCATCTGTGTCTGGACGATCTGGGAAAATCTTTCTCTTCTCTTGCTCTCTAATTTCTTCTTTGTCGAAGGCTCTTTCACTGCTCCAGCTGAATAGCAGGACGTTTATATGTCCTGGTTGCTGTGGCTGGTGTTGTGTTCTTTCTTCTTCATCTTGTCTGGCATAATGATTTATAGGAAGTAGTTCTCCTTCATCCTTTTCGTCTTGCTCTTCTTCGTCATCGTCTTCTTCCTCATCCTCTTCACCACTGCATTCTTCTCCTTTCTTGTCTTCTTTGCCATCTCTGTTGTCGTCGTCGTCGTCCTCATCCTGGCCGTTATGGCCAACGATATCAGATATTGTCATTCTCTCCAATCGGAGTTGTTGCTGTTCTTCTTCTTCTCCGACTTCTAAGTCTTGATCCTTTTCTATATCGTCTTCTTTTGCAGGTTTTTCCTCGTCATTCTCTGTACCTTCTTTGTGCATCTCCACAGTCAGATGTTGACGTTCACCGCCATCATTTGTTGTAGGCCCTCGCATTTCTGTGAACGGGCGAAACTTCACACACTCTCTGTAAGGTTTTGCATTTGGAAAAATAGTAGATTCGTGGTCATGGATGTTCACGCAAGAACTTTCGCCAGCAGAACACACGTCTTCCTTGTGAGTATGTTCACATGAATCATCAAACTTCTCGACTATTTGAAAGGTGGGCGAATCAGCGACGCATTTGTGGCTTTCCATTTTCATGTTCTTGTTGCAAAACTTTCGCATAATGGTTTTTATGGCAACATTGTTGCAATGATTTGATGTTGATCTCTCTTGACAAGAACAATTGTCTGCTTCTTCATTTGCTGAAATCTCCCTTTCACTGGACTCTTTCATCCCAACAGAAGCCATGAAACGCACAAAGTGGACGTACAGACAGACAACACCCAATTTTGGTATAATCACAAGAACTTGATTTGGGTCTCCAACAGCACACAAAAGTAACAGCGTTGTCAGCACAGGAGAAACTGGTAGCTTGAGTTGTAGTTGCTTCTTCGTTCCCATGCCCAGATTTGTCTGCGAATGAAAGAGAAACAATTGAGATAAAAGCAGAGTTTCGGTTTTAATCTATACGCCTAAATAGACAAACGAGCAAAACTATGTCATAGATCAGCACCTCACAACACACATGAAAAGAACTGTTAAACAAGTCGCGTAAGGCGAAAATACAACATTTAGTCAAGTAGCTGTCGAACTCACAGAATGAAACTGAACGCAATGCAACGCAGCAAGACCGTATACTCGTAGCATCGTCAGTCCACCACTCATGCTCATGGCAAAGGCAGTGAAATTGACAAGAAGAGCGGTTTAGTAGTTGCGCTGAGAAGGATAGCACGCTTTTCTGTACTTCTGTTTGTTTTAACTTTCTGAGCGTGTTTTTAATCCAAACATATCATATCTATATGTTTTTGGAATCAGGAACCGACAAGGAATAAGATGAACGTGTTTTTAAATTGATTTCGACAATTTAATTTTGATAATAATTTTTATATTTTTAATTTTCAGAGCTTGTTTTTAATCCAAATATAACATATTTATATGTTTTTGGAATCAGAAAATGATGGAGAATAAGATAAACGTAAATTTGGATCGTTTTATAATGTTTGTTTTTTTTTTACAATTTTCAGATTTTTAATGACCAAAGTCATCAATTAATTTTTAAGCTACCACGCTGAAATGCAATACCAAAGTCCGGGCTTTGTCGAAGACTACTTGACCAAAATTTCAACAAATTTGGTTGAAAAATGAGAGCGTGACAGTGCCGCCTCAACTTTCACGAAAAGCCGGATGTGACGTCATCAAAGACATTTATCGAAAAAAAGAAAAAAAACATTCGGGGATATCAATCCCAGGAACTCTCATGTGAAATTTTATGAAGATCGGTCCAGTAGTTTTCTCTGAATCGCTCTACACGCACGCACACACACACATACACCACGACCCTCGTTTCGATTCCCCCTCTATGTTAAAACATTTAGTCAAAACTTGACTAAATGTAAAAAATGAACAAAATAACTTTAAAAAACACTCAAGGCGGTCAGTCATTACGCTGAATACTTCAATCGAAGACAGTGCATTGAGCATTACTCTCACAGTAACAAAAGACAGTTCCGCTGGTAATGTCAGTGCGCTCCTACCTACTCTTTACCTGTAACTTACTAAAAAAAAAAAAGTTTTAAAAACTACAACAAAAACACCCACACACACATGTATACAAAAATGACAGCAATAACGTCCCATTCTGCACGCTTTAAGTACATTTGGTAAGTGTCCAAGTGGAAAGAAGAACATTTAAAAAAAATAAAAGCCTGGACATTTCTGTGGTGGTTTGAACGAACGTTTACAAACAGAGGAAGGTACCTGATATATATATATATATATATATATATATATATATATATATATATATATATATATATATATATATATATATATAGATGTATATATAAACAACAACAACAACAACAACAACAACAACAACAACAACAACAACAACAACAACAACAACAACAACAACAACAACAACAACAACAACAACAACAACAACAACAACAACAACAGGGAAACCAGAAATTATTTCCGTGTTTTGTTTCGTTTTTCAAGCACACCTACATCTGAAACACCAAACATAAAAGTAAAACTAATCGCCCAGAAAAGCAATCACCAATCGCGGAACAGTTTTTTGTTGTTGTTATTTTGTATTGGACCGAATGCTCTCAATCTCAGCAACATCTTTGACAGTGACACAAATTTAACAGGGAAAGAAGCATACACACACATGACGACCACCACCACCAAGAGCAACTGATTTGGGCTAACATTAACTTTAAGGTGAGAAAGCGCCCATAACAAAACCCTGACATTCTCACATCTCACCCCCCCCCCCCCCCCCCAAAAAAAAAAAAAATCCCCCCTACCCCACCCACTGGTTCAGAGAGAGAGAGAGAGTCGGCAGATCAACATCATCTTGAATAACACTCTCGACCTCCTTCAACCTGCATTGTATGTCACAATCATCGAAGGTGTTGACGGTAGCATTAACCACAAATGCGTTCTGTGTAGTTTACAATTTTAACCCATGTTCCAGTCTGGTGGCATACTAGCTTCAACAGTCTTGAATGTCATATGACATTACAGGGCGGGGATGTAGCTCAGTCGGTAGCGCGCTGGATTTGTATCCAGTTGGCCGCTGTCAGCGTGAGTTCGTCCCCACGTTCGGCGAGAGATTTATTTCTCAGAGTCAACTTTGTGTGCCGACTCTCCTCGGTGTCCGAACACCCCCGTGTGTACACGCAAGCACAAGATCAAGTGCGCACGAAAAAGATCCTGTAATCCATGTCAGAGTTCGGTGGGTCAGTATAGAAACACGAAAATACCCAGCATGCTTCCTTCGAAAACGGCGTATGGCTGCCTAAATGGCGGGGTAAAAAACGGTCATACACGTAAAATTCCACTCGTGCAAAAAACACGAGTGTACGTGGGAGTTTCAGCCCATGAACGAAGAAGAAGAAGAAGAATATGACATTACAATCCATCAGCTCTTGCGTAATTTACACTGCTGGTGTTTTTTTGTTAGTTTTTAAAGAAATACCATTGTGACCTTAGTGACAGACGCATTTTGGCTCTTGTAGATCTGCCCTGTACCCAGCACTTTGATACAATGCATAGTTAAATGAGAAAAAAAGAAAGAAAAAAATACCAACAGGGAACACAACACGAACATGTGTTATGCATAACAGTTTCGAAAACGAATTTTAGTTGTATAATCTAAACTAAAACAAGGATGTAAAATCGACACATACGTTCAGAATTCCCGGGCTAGATCGTGCGTCAAAAGGAAGCATGGCTGCATGGGCTGTAAAATTCACGGAAGTGTTGAATCCGTGATGACACGTCTGTCTGTCTGTCTGTCTGTCTGTCTGTCACTCTCTCTTAGACACAAGAACAGCGAGACTGACATAAACAGACAGACAGACACTTACGATACAGATAATGAAAGTAGCTGGCAAGAACAATGGTATCATAAGTGTTTGTCTGTCCGTACACTTAAAAGACCATTGGGTCATCTTTGTAATTGTTATGTTCGGTCATGAAGTAAACGTTCGAATAACTTACCAAACAGGGAAAAAGAAACAAAAGCGCAAAGAAACTGAACTAGGGGTCTTTAACGTCCTCACATGAAATTTTCGTTTTAGGGACATGAGTTGATGATACGCTAAGAGGCTGGTAAAAGCGAGGACAAGGGGAGGATGACGGGGTGGGTAAGAGTGATGATGATAAATCAAATCTTCTCCACGTAATATAGATTTTGTTGGGTTGGGCAAGAACCCAGTGTCTCCAATAAGCGTTGGGGGTAAAGAAATGTATAAGTATATGTTTAGTTTCGAATGAAATTCTTTTTTTTTTTTAAAGGGATAACATTTCAGAGCCACTTTTTAAAACCAAAGGTTAAAGAGTTGATTCAGATTTGTACAGAGAGAGCATAATAGCAATATATATACAGCACGTACGTCTTGTTATATTTACAGGTCTAAATATCTACGTCACAGAGACACACCAAACACGTACATTCATAAATTATGTAAAATGTTGCCCATTATGCGGAATCGGCAATTACGTGAATTCGGCACGACATATACATTCCCTGCGTACACACAAGCCCTCCAACTGCACTCCGGCAGGCAGGGGCAGTCAACCAATGGGAGTAGCACCTTTCGCGGCGCAGTCGGTGTGAACACAATATAAACTAGAAATAAGTAAATAGATAAGAGGATTGCTAGATGTCGCAACTACAGGACCTATATTGGTGTCATGTAGATGGGTTGCATTTGCAATTTTCTCTCTCTATATATATTTACATGATTAGTATAAAAAAAAAGTTAAAAAAATTACAAAAAGAAAGTAAAAATACTCACAAAAAAACCCCGCTAGAGACAGAGAGAGAGAGAACGAACGAACGAACGAACGAACGAACGAACCAACTTTATTTTTCGAGGGTAATGGAGTAGATACAGCAAAGATCTTTTTTCATCCAGCCCTCGCCCAAGAGGGAATTAATTAAGCAGTGCATAATATTAAAGCAGGAGAAGAAGCAAAACAAAAACATAAAAACATGGTTATTAAATCAGACAAAGAGAAAAAAAAGAAAAAAAATTGTTCATAGCATACATGCCAACATAGTCATTAAAACACATACTTTGACACACACGGTCACATGCACACAGACACACACAGACACACATGCACATACAGACACACACGCACACACAGACACACGCACACACACACATACACACACACATACACACACACACACACACACACACACACACACACACACACACACACACACACATGTACACATTGTACACATAATCATAATGTATGTGCAAAATCCATGAAGAGAACAACGTAAACAGAGAGAGAGATTATATGAAATGATTATACTAGTAGATCTTCATGTACTTATCAAACAGCAGTACCTGATCGCGGCATTAAGTGCCACACGACGATGAAAGCATATACAAAAAAGTATGTCTTCTAAAACTGGCAACAGAAAGTGGCTGTCTGAGAGAAACTGGTAAAACATTCCACAGAAATGGACCTGAGTATGCCAGACTAGTTTTATACAAGTCAATTCTAGGGAGGGGAACATTTAGTTTCTTCGTGCGGCTTGATGAAGTCTCAGTTAATAATATTCTTTTAGTTAAATAGTCTGGTACATGTCCAAGAACTATTTTATGCATAAACCTTGCCTTGTTAAACGCTAGTCTGGATGAAAGTGGAAGAATTTCAGCTTTTTTGTAGTCATGATTAGAGAGGCAGACCTGTTTACCCCCCCAAATGAAAATCAGGAATGCAACTGGTACTTTTCCGTAATTTGAGGCATCTTTGAGTAATCTTTTTTATCAACCATAAACCAGCTCGAAAACGATTAAACGAAACGTTAATTCGCGCGCTACCATGCAAAACAAGTACAAAATTGATAACCATGTTTAACAGTATTGTACTACACACACAGAAGCTTGATCACACACACCACAAACACACAACACAAGACACCTGATATATATGCAAGTTAACAAAGACAAGTTTACTTTATCTAAAAAAAACCAAAAAAACCAGTATTCAGGGGCGGAGCAAGAGAGCTAGAGTGGGGGGGGGGGGGGGGTACAACCTGGGGTCCGGGGGTTGGGGGGTCTGGCTGACGAATTTTAGCTATTTTATTAACAATGTGTGGCTTATCCTTGATTTTAAACATGATAAACTGGTGTCAGCAGCCACTCGTTATTTCTTTTAAAGTTAGTATTAAATAATGGCTATTTATCTTCATTGATATCTGCTCCGGACAACAACAAAAATTTCACACACAGAAAATGTTTTTGTTTGTTTTTTCCACAGACTGAATTTTTGTGTTTTTTGTTGCTTTTTTGACAGCAAGGGGGGGGGGGGGGTCAGGAACCCCTGTAACATTCCCCCCCCCCCACCCCCCTACTCCGCCCTTAGACTATTTACAGTCAAGATGCATGTGAACAAAACCACCTTACATTCTGTCACATCAGACATCCTGCATTAAAACCAGTCATAATAACTCGATCTCTCCAGAAGCTACCTTTAATTATAGAGGACCGATTCGTTTATTTCATTTAAACATTTTGTTGTAAGTTTTTCGATTCAAAGAACTGTGATCTTTGCTATATTGGAGAAATATTAATGGAGATCAGTTTTAGACTCAGAAAGACTTGAATTTCGGCAACAGCACAAGTCACTGATGAGCGCCACCATAGACCTACATCTATGTCTCTGGTGTGACTGACCGTAGTGAGAGATCGGTTCGCAGGTCTGGGAGACTGATTCTGTGGAAGTAGAGACCTAGGTCAAATAAACTCGATGCGAAGCAGGCTTATGTTTTGCCAAACATAATTTCGTGTTTTTGTTTGTTTCCATGTTCATTTGTGTACTGCATTTTGTTAAAACTAATGCTGCGTCTAACCTCGGGACACGTGCCGCGACGTGACTCTAGCTTTGTTGTTGCACTGATCTCAAGTCGATCACCAAAATGAATGTGGTTTGCTCTTCTTAAACTTCACCAGACACCGCCACTTGACTTTTAAATAGTTTTGCCGATATTTCTGTACAACTTTCGCTTTTTTGGTTGGCATTTCGTCCCCACAGAGATCGGACCAATGTCGATCTCAAAACCGCGGAATCCGACAAATAACTTGCTGTGCACATGCGCAGAAAAGGCTGTTTCGGTCAGTCTTGAAATCACAGTCCTGGTGACTACCACAATTTCGACTTCGAATTTTCACGCAGGAAAAAGGTTCTCTCGACCGCAATTTCCGGAATTTTCGGTAGATTTCCGTAATACCGGAATTTAGACCCCAAATCCGTAATAATTCCGGACAATCCGGGAGGGTAAACAGGTCTGGTAGAGGGTGCTGTTTTTCAGTAGAACAACTTTTACTCCGCCTCTGTGCAAAGATTTTAGGGGTCTTAAAGCTGCATCACTTGCAGAATCCCAAAGGGTTGATGCATAGTCTATTCCAGACTGCACATGCGCTTGAAAAAATGTTCTGCGCGCATCAAAATTTAGAGAGAGAGAGAGAGAGAGAGAGAGAGAGAGAGAGAGAGAGAGAGAGAGAGAGAGAGAGAGAGAGAGAGAGAGAGAGAGAGAGAGAGAGAGAGAGAGAGAGAGAGAGAGAGAGAGGCCAATAACCTAGTACACACCATTACAGCGTTGGCAGTGGGGACGTTTGCGATCATGATCAGTTTAATGACAACTTTATACCATAATGCTGACATAGATATATATATATATATATATATCATCAGAGATTCTTTTTAACATGACCGACGGAACACACGGTCACAATACGCCCATTACTTGTCTACACACGCAATTTGATGACTGCCTGTTTTTGGTGTGCTGCCAAAACACGTCATATATCTCGACATACATAAGGCTGTGCCAGGGCTAATCTCTCGAATTCCCGTCCTACCTCTCAGAAAGTCGATAATGACCTCAATGGGCTTGATACAAATGTCATTGTGTTCATAAAAACATGGGCCTGGCAAATTATTAATAAGACAATTTTAGAAATCGGGATTATCCGATGTGTGTACACAGTGAGTCACAATTGCGTGTTATTCTTGCATCAAGGAAGCAAAAGGGCCGGGCCCAGGCCTGGATCGTAAAAAACATACACGTAATTTTCACCGCATTAACTTGCTTATTAAGTTTAGCGTCCATAATCGGTGCTGGGTATTCACGGGCAAGGGGATTACAGCGGTGTTCGTTTCGCTCTCTGTTATCCAGATATCATGACAAAAACGCCCAAATCACATAATTTCTCTTTCTGTTTCAGTCAAACTTCAAGTGCGTGAAATGGGCTGACCAAGTCGACACTGGAACTGAAACTATTCCCACGTAAGTCATTAGAACTTTCTAGGATGTCTCAGTTTGCAAAATCTCACAGGTAAAAACATCTTCCGGAGCTGCTGGCAAATACCCAACAGCAAACTTCAGAGTATGGGTATTCGAAAATGGCCTTGTTTCTCAAAAATAAGCTTCTAGTGGATTTGCCTCCCTTCGATTGTTCTCTCTTGAACTTTTCACCGTTGTCTAGAAAAGCTAAAGACCATAAACTTTCGTACTTTGAATACTGCTTTGTGATACTTCATCGGATTTATTGCTTTAAAATGAGACGAAATGTGTGTGTGTGTGTGTGTGTGAGTGTGTGTGTGTGTGTGTGTGTGTGTGTGTGTGTGTGTGAGAGAGAGAGAGAGCGAGAGAGAGAGAGAGAGCGAGAGAGAGAGAGAGAGAGAGAGAGAGAGTGGATGTGGGTGTCTTAACATCTCAGCTATCACCCTACCCAAACGATGAGGTAATGCTGACCTCAGTCGAAGGTATTTCCAATATTAGACATGGGAATTTCCGAACTTGTCCTGTCATCGCGTGACTACTGGTAAGAGACCTAGTCCTGTTCAGAGGGGTGATGCAAGTGGTGTCTGTAGATAGCAATCAACACTGACACTGTCAGTGATTGGCACAAGTGTTCTGTGCAATCACGGCAAACAGTGAATGTGATTACAGTGGTAACTCCTATGCGCGCAGGTGTGAGGGTGTGCCTGTGTGTTTGTGTGTATTAATTAAGAGAAAACAAATGAAATAATGCGCTCAGTCCCATTGCTTTGGTGGTTGTATAATTACTGCAGGTCTTGTTGTTGTTTTTATGCCTGACAATCCGTTTCCATAATTTCAACAAAACCAAAACAACAGCTTCTTCATTAGACTAATGGTTCGAACAATTAATCAGAAAATGTCCTTAAATTTTATCAGTCTTTATTTATATTTCAGTCACCTGAACAGTCAAGTGCAAGAAGAGTCGAGTCATTCGTGGCCCGGCCTGCATGGTTTAAAGGTAAGGAAAAGTCAGTTGTATGATTCATCCCAAGGACTTCCGTATTTTAACCGAAATTAGAATTGGGAGTATTCAGAATGTGTTAGCTATATATAGAGACATGGGTGCAACCTGGAAAATTCCAAAAACCTGCAAAAGTTGGGGTCCAGGGGCCGGCAGGCCCCTGGCGGGGTACAGGGGCAGCTTTTTACATTAAGTCAAGTTTTGACTAAATGTTTTAACGTAGAGGGGGGAATCGAGACGAGGGTTGTGGTGTATGTGTGTGTGTGTGTGTGTGTGTGTGTGTGTGTGTGTCTGTGCGTGTGTGTGTGTGTGTGTGTGTGTGTGTAGAGCGATTCAGACCAAACTACAGGACCGATCTTTATGAAATTTGACATGAAAGTTCCTGGCTATGATATCCCCGAACGTTTTTTTCCTTTTTTTGATAAATGTCTTTGATGACGTCATATCCGGCTTTTCGTGAAAGTTGAGGCGGCACTGTCACGCCCTCATTTTTCAACCAAATTGGTTGAAATTTTGGTCAAGTAATCTTCGACGAAGCCCAAACTTCGGTATTGCATTTCAGCTTGGTTGCTTAAAAATTAGTTAATGACTTTGGTCATTAAAAATCTGAACATTGTAAAAAAAAATATTTTTTTTAAAAACGATTCAAGTTTACGTTCGTCTTATTCTCCATCATTTGCTGATTCCAAAAACATATAAATATGTTATATTTGGATTAAAAACAAGCTCTGAAAATTAAATATATAAAAATTATTATCAAAATTAAATTGTCGAAATCAATTTAAAAACACTTTCATCTTATTCCTTGTCGGTTCCTGATTCCAAAAACATATAGATATGATATGTTTGGATTAAAAACACGCTCAGAAAGTTAAAACAAAGAGAGGTACAGAAAAGCGTGCTATCCTTCTCAGCGCAACTGCTACCCCGCTCTTCTTGTCAATTTCACTGTCTTTGCCGTGAGCGGTGGACTGACGATGCTACGAGTATACGGTCTTGCTGCGTTGCATTGCGTTCAGTTTCATTCTGTGAGTTCGACAGCTACTTGACTAAATGTTGTATTTTCGCCTTACGCGACTTGTTTAGTATTTAAAATGCCAAAAAAAAACCTCTCCTGGAACAAAAACATACAAAGTAAACCATACTATTCATTCTAAAATTGACCGATTTTAACGCGGTTTTTTTTATTATGCTCGTCAACTTTTCAAAAACCGGCACTGCCGGCCAGCCGATGAAACCAAAAACCGGCTGCCGGCGTGTAGCCGGCAGAGTTGCACCCATGTATATATATATAATATACACACATAATGATGAACAGCCAGATCATTACTAACATACGGTAATGCAAGACTCACTGCATGATGACAGCAGTTTACACTGATTAGCTTGCAGCACTCACCCAAATTACGCACTTTTCTGCATACATATTCTGAGACACTGAAGCATATCTGTCCACAATCAAAGCCTTCATTTTCACTGACATGTTAAAGTTTTACTCTTTCTTCTTTTTCATCGGTGAAGGTTGTTCCCTGCAGTAAAATATATACAACACCGGGGAAAGTCAACTGGATCGAAATTTAGTCAGTTCTGTCTTGTTACACCACAATACCAAACCAGGACTGTTGTGAGAGTTGTGCTCAGTTAAATAACACGCCAGTAAATACAGCACCCTATACTCACGTGACATGAATGTGACTATCCCCCAAATTCGATTTTATTCGAAAACGCACGGTGCTGCTGATCGAATTTTGGACCATGTTTCCCCCCCCCCCCCCCCCCCCCACCCTCCCCCTATCCTAGTTTGTGATGATAAATGGTATTTTGACTTTGAAATTAGCTTCAACGCAAAATATTTCTGTTCATATTCAAGGGACGTAACCGCTCGGTGCGTTTTCGAATTTGGGGTAGAATCGATCGAATTACATCACAAATCTGCTTCAATTGCAAGATCTTGCCATGATTTTCTCCCTCAAGATAATTGTACCGCTTGAAATTGGCGAAAAAACAGTCAGTCTGAAGTTAATTTTACATGTCACGTGAGTATAGGGTGCTGTATTTACTGGCGTGTGTTAAATATATATATAAGATGCATATTCAGTACACTACAGTATGTGTGCTCTGGTCACAACTGATGAACAATGAAAACGCCATATTCTGTCCAAGGTTTCGAATAAGAAAACGGTTTTAGATTCTATTGTACAAAAACAAAACAAAAAGAGTTTACGAAGTCAAACTGCAAAAGCATTTTTTACTTTACTTTATTTGGTGTTTAACGTCGTTTTCAACCATTCAAGGTTATGCAAAAAACATTTCAGACATACTTACAGGGTTGTTGACAATAGTCTTCATTGCTTCTGACACAAACAAAATGTGTGATTTTCACAAAGATAGTTATATTTTTGCTGGAAATGAAGAGAGAGAGAGAGAGAGAGAGAGAGAGAGAGAGAGAGAGAGAGAGAGAGAGAGAGAGAGAGAGAGAGAGAGAGAGAGAGAGAGAGAGAGAGAGAGAGAGAGAGAGAGATAACGAACGAACGAACTTTATTACTCAAGGATGGAGATTTTAGGCTCACGCCTAGTCTTACAATCTGTCCCTGCTAAACTAACTTACTAAGACATAAAAATAGAGACAATAAAAGGACAATCGTCAATCGCAATCATACAGTATTACAAACTACAACATTACCTATACGAATACATAATGTAACAAAAAAACACCACATTGAAATGTACATGTATGTCAACAACAAAAAAAGGAAAAGAAAAGTCGACTCGCACACACACGCGCGCCGCATGCCTGCAATCACGTTCGCACACAATCCAACACACACACACTCACACACACACACATACACACACACACACAAACATACACGCACGCACACGTACACACACACACACACACACACGCAGACGCACACACACACACACACACACACGCACGCACACACACAACAACAGAGAGAGAGAGAGAGAGAGAGAGAGAGAGAGAGAGAGAGAGAGAGAGAGAGAGAGAGAGAGAGAGAGAGAGAGAGAGAGAGAGAGAGAGAGAGAGAGAGAGAGAGAGAGAAAGAGAGAAAGAGAGAGAGAGAGGTCCGGCAGTGTTCTGCCAAAGTAACGCTCTCGGCTTTGAAAAAGAGAACTGGTGAAAACTCTCACTTACTTTGCGGCACACTTTGAATATGTCAATCTTTTAAAGTTCCGTGGAACCACGCACACCAGTCGGTCGCACAACTTCCAATAACAAAGCAAGTTGGAAGGCGAACTATGTCATTACTTTAAATATCACGTGACGGTTGCCGTTGGGTACATTCAAACCTGTCTAAAACGACCACCCAACGGGCCGAAGAAAACTGGTCGTTATGGACAGGTGATCGCTATTGAAAAGTGAATCATTAAGGAAAAGTCTCGTCGGGGATCTTTTAAGGGTGTCGTAATAGGCAGGTGCTCATGATCAAGACGTGGTCGCAAAGGCAGGTTCGACTGTAACGGAACGGAACGACTTGAAACAGAATTGACGCGACGCAACGGCCAACGCGCAAGCTGTTGGAGTTCGTATTCGCTGCGCGCGGCGGCTCACCTTTATAAAAAAAGGTTCCGAGTTCGTGTCAGCCAGTCAGAGATTCGTGTTCGGGAAGAGATGTTCTCCACTTTTCTACTAAACGCAGCCTGCTGATTACATGTAGCCTACTCGCTGTTCGGTAAAAAAAAAATCTGACATGATATATTCAAGTTGTGCAGTAAAGTGAGTTTTACTTTTTCCCGAGCTTTACCACGTTGGCATATCTCTCTCTCTTTCTCTCTCTCTGTCAATCCGAGCTCACATTATTGAAACCTCAGTTCCTGTTCGTAGTATTGGTTGTAGTATAGCATAGCGCACGCAATACACAAGCTAGCTAAACAAAACAACCTTTTCTGGGTAGATAATTTATTCGGCTTTCTTCTCGCGCTCGTATGTAAACGTTTCAAAGGTTTGTCTATTGTGATTTTTGATGGATTTTTAATTGGGCCCTACCGTTTTTGTCCAGTCGATTTTGAGGGTACCCTTAATTGAGCGGCGGCCACGTGGTACCTGCAAACGAAATCTGTAATCCAAAAGGTGATCCAGATGGTCAAGTGAACGGCCTTTACTGGCATATACAGTTTGCATGAAATAACACGGGAAATAATGCTTTAATGTGGATGCGAAATCTGTTGCAATCATTTTTCGACCAAGTTTATGATAGCTATGAAGAGTTTCAGCATCTAATGTTGTAAGATTTAGGCAATATCTTTGTCTTTTTGAAATCAGTATACAACAAAGTATATGTGAGTATGAAAAACTAACGTATCTGTAATTCAATCGAGTTGGCGTTTTAATGAAACAGATCCTGTGATTGGTCAGAATGCCCCAACTCATTAAAAATTACCGGTCATTAATTGTCGATAACCACTCGCTAAAAAAGCCATTAACAACCTGCTGGCGAGGCGCATTGATACAACCTCAACTAGTCTCGGTTAGCTTTGAGGGTCATTTTACAAGTAGGAAATATGAAGTACCAACGAAATACCGAGACCATAAGGTATGCGAAGTGATGACGCCGAATACGTGACGTAAGTTGATGCATGAATTCTTTCGGACTACGTCAGTCAATTCCAAAGATCGCTTTTGTGATGAAAAGAATTTGTTTTTAATTTGCTGTCCAGAAACCCGGCAAAAAAGAAGGGAAAATGTATGTGAAAGAAAACAAAACAGGAGGAGAGTGATACGATAGGAATACAGAGACATATTTCTTGGGACTTGACCCTTGCAGGTAGGTGGACTGAAAGTAGTGTGTGAACAGAACAGAACCAATTCTGTCTGTTTACCATCGCATGAAAGCAGGAAAGAGATCTTCGTCAGATTGAATTACAATAACTTTAACACGCTTCCATTTGAAACTTCTCGGTCTTCATCGTGGATTGACGCCCTCCCAAAGGTCAGGCTTTTACACACAGTACAAACACCCTTTCATTTAAACACTCACCACTTGAGAACATCCTAGGTGCCCTTCGTAAAGAGCGAGCAATTTTCAAAGAATTTATTTTTGCGTGGTTTATCTTACCCCTGAGCCATCAAGAACCCGTATGATCCAGTTTCCTTTTTGGCTCACGTAAGTGTAGCCTATGCGATCGTAACTTTGTCTGTCTGTGCGTGCATGCGTATGTGCGTATGTGCGTGCGTGCGTGCGTGTGTATGTCTGTGGTAGAAACTCTAACATTTCGTCATTTGAAGACGTCACATTATGGCGTAAGAGGGTTAGACGTCACGCGAAGGAATGTCTCGGTCATTGTTATTTTGAGCGGGCCGAGACTAGTTGGCAGTCGTGTATGTAGAGGTTACATGCCGAGTCTCAGTGATTATTAAAAATAATGGTCGAAGTTAGCGGATCATGAAAAATGCGAGCTTCAGCGAGCTTTTTCATGACCGCGAACTGAGACCATTATTTTTAATAATCACTGAGACGAGGTGTGTAACCTCTTTATTCACCCTTTCTTCAGTTATTCAAAGAAAACAGGAGTTTTTGTGCGAAAGTTTGATCGAATCCGAATCACTCAACCAGTCAACCTGCGCAGGCGATCGATTAATGCGCGGTTGTATAGTTCCGTGCAAATCATTCCATTCTGTTAACACTTCTTGTCTGTTTCCCTGTTTTAGACTAAAATCAAGTACACAGATAAGCTGTTATTCTGCTGTGGCGGTAAAGGCAGATATTGTGTGTTCTGTTTATGTTTTAGTATCGCTTAAGATAATGTTCTTTTGTCAAATGGGACTAGCAGACGAACTTTTGCACCCGTGTTCCAACGTTAATTACTGTATGAAGTTCAGTTTTCTGGGGAAAATAGTGTATGAAACCGCTTTATGTTGTTTAAATTGATGAGATGTGTGCATTTGGTTGCGTGTGATCTGTTTATAAAATGAAATATTGTTGAAAACTGACCGTCGGATTGCAGTCAGTGTTGTCGAAGAAACTGCGTTAAAAGAAGGGGAACTACTCTTGTCGGCTAGCGTATGAGTTACTTGCCTTGGGAATTTGCTTGTGATGAACGGTTTGTGCACAGCAGATCTAGATTCAGAAAACAACCGAACTCATGGATTTTATATGGAGATTCATGTGTTCAGGCCTGTAGTTGTTAATTTAAATGCGGTATGTTTGTATTGTTTGCTCCAGAAATGTATACTTCGTACATTAGAGCGTTTGGAACTTTTCAGTCGCAAAAGTAGTACCGAAACAGAACAGCTTCTCAACCCATTGCACTATCGAGGATTCAGGCTGTTGCTGGCTCGTTATTTGTTTGGTTGCTGGGTCATTATCGAAAAATAACTAGCTCTACAAGTTTACAGAGGTAAAGAAGCAGAGGGGGGAATAAAAGTAGGTTACATGCAGACAGACAGATCTAGATCTAGTGTCTCGTTTTCTTGCACAGTGTCACCTATGCTTACTGTGTGTGTGTGTGTGTGTGTTTGTGTGTGTGTGTGTGTGTGTGTGTGTGTGTGTGTGTGTGTGTGTGTGTGTGTGTGTGTGTGTGTGTGTGTGTATGTGTATGTGTGACGGAGTGATTGAGTTTGTGTTACTGTTTGTCGATTTCTTACGTGAGCCTTGATGGCTTCGCCTCTTGTTTCACAATGTAGTCGTCTGTCAGTTAGTCATTTGAATGCGACTCGATGTGAGCTTATTTACAATAGCACGTTTTTATGCACGAAACAAACGGCTGTGGTTCACAAGAACTCTAGCGATGGCTTTTGACTGTTGAGAGGAACGGCGATATGCATAAACCGTCGTCTGCTACGACCCTTGCGTGATCCTGCTTCCGGGCTTTTCTTTTTTCAAACTTTCAAAACTTCGAATTGTACTGATCTTGTCTTGATGAAAAAAGAATTCTTTTATGATTAAAGAATGTTTGTGTAACAAGCTGTCAATTTATTATTTAGATTTTAAAAGTTAGGTCTAGCGCAAAAACGCACCACGGTCCAAAAACATTCTGATAATCATCGATCCACGGCTATCGCCAGTTTACATCGATAGAATGAGACCCGAAGGGAAGTAACTCATTTTTGACAATCTGCAAAATTAATTCTTTAAAAATTGCTCGCTCTTTACGTAGGGCACCTAGGATGTTCCCGTTTGGTGAGCGTTCAAATGGAAGGGTGTTTGTACTGTGTGTAAAAGCCTGACAGTATCTGTGATGGTTTACGGGAGGCTTACTGTCCGGGCGTGATTTCCGGTAAGTTGAATATTCACAACAGCCGTCCAGCACCAAAACGAGGCGCCATTGTTGTACAGCACCAAGTCTACGAAAATAAATTCTTTGGAAATTTCTCACGCTCGACAGAAAGCAGCCAGGATGTTCCCGTTTGGTGAGCGTTTAAATGGAAGTATGCTTGTACTGTATGTAGACGCTCGGGGAGCTCTGTGATGGTTTACGGGAGGCTTACTGTGCCTTTAACCAAAATTTAAACCAAACTGGTTAAAAAATGAGAGCTAAACAGTGCCCCCTCAACTTTCACAAAAAGCCGGATATGACGTCATCACAGATAGTTATCCAAAAACTAAAACAAATGTCTGGAGATATAATACTCAGGAACTCTCATGTTAAGTTTCATGAAGATCGGTCCAGTAGTTTCTCAGAATCGCGTTATACACACACACACACAAACACACACACACACACACACACACACACACACACACACACACACACACACACACACACACACCACACCCTCGTCTCGATTCCCCCCTCTACGTTAAAACATTAATTTTAGTCAAAAATTGACGAAATGTAAAAAAAAAACCCGTCTGGGGATATCAAACCCAGGAACTCTCGGTGCTGCTAGAACTCCGTAGAACTACAATTTACCTTCGACTTCTTAAGTACTGGTAAATTTACCTTTTTCAATTTTTACTGACTTAGGAGTTCACCTGTGGTGATGAGAAATTCGCTGGTGCTACTCCGGTTTCCCCTGTGCCTGGCCTACTGAGAGAGGGTTGCAGTTCTATGTGATAGCCATATATATATATATATATATATGTTGCAGTAATTTCTCAAAACCAGGAAATTTGCGAAATCCCTGAAAATGTCAGTAAATTTCCTGTTTCACTCAAGGATTTCATAAATTTCCTAAAAATTCTAGGAAATTTGCAAATTTCCTGAAACACATTTAAAAGGAAACAAGTGCTTGTGAACCATTTAATGATCCTGGTTTCCTTATATTAATGCAAGTTAGACACTCATATTTATCGCTCTCTTTTTTACATTTAGTCAAGTTTTGACTAAATGTTTTAACATAGAGGGGGGAATCGAGATGAGGGTCATGGTGTATGTGTGTGTGTGTGTGCCCGGTGTGTGTGTGTAGAGCGATTCAGAGTAAACCACTAAACTGATCTTTATGAAATTTTTCATGAGAGTTCCTGGGTATGATATCCCCAGACGTTCTTTTTCATTTTTACATTTAGTCAAGTTTTGACTAAATGTTTTAACATAGAGGGGGAATCGAAACGAGGGTCGTGGTGTGTGTGTGTGTGTCTGTGTGTAGAGCGATACAGAAAAAACGACGGGACCGATCTTCATGAAACTTGACATGAGAGTTCCTGGGTATGATATCCCTAGAAGATTTTTACATTTTTTTCAAAAAAAGTCCTTGATGACGTCATATCCGGATTTTTGTGAAAGTTGAGGCCGCACTGTCACGCTCTCATTTTTCAAGCAAATTGGTTGAAATTTTGGTCAGGTAATCTTCGACGAAACCCGGACTTCAGTATTGCATTTCAGCTTGGTGGCTTAAAAATTAATTAATGACTTTGGTCATTAAAAATCTGAAAATAACCGGCCCCCGAAGAGCAGTGGTTAGCGCACTGAGCTGCGGGCCGGGAGGTCGTGGGTTTGAATCCCATCAGAGTCATGTGGGCTTTTCGGGCTACGGCCGGCTCCTACACAGAGTGGAAGTGCTATGGTTCCTATGGGAAGGCTTGGATCACACATCCGAGTGTCATTCATTTCTCGAATGCGACTTTGAGGGTGCTCAGGTTCTGTATACCTGACCAACACCGCAGGTGCGGCAGTTCTCGGGCCTGGTTGACGCCAGGATATATTATGACAGTAAGCGTAGAGTGCTGCCCTGTCACGTAGTCTCAAAAACCAAATTGGAAATCCAAAGCATCATCATAATCATCCTCATCTCATTAATCATCCAAAATATAAATTGTCCTTGCTCTTGTGGCCCTTCATGCCCGGAGCTCTCATGGTGACCTTGGTCTCAGTGTTCCTGTTCGATCCTTCCCTGAATAGTAGTTCTGCTGTCAGTCTTCAACGTGTGACGTTCTGGGGGGTCGACGGAGGGACGTGGTGGCGGTCTGCTCTCTGGAGGGGACGCTCACTCAGTCTGGCTCCGCGACTTAAAGTAAATGTCGTTTGTAGGGGGCATAGTAGGTAGTGGGCTGTATTCGTTAGCTCGGGACAGACCCACTACTGAACACCGTCGAACACCCTCGAAGTGACTCAGCAGAAGTGCAGTGTCATCTTCCGAGGGTAGCCTACCGCAGCAACCCGACATCCCCCACCCCTCCACCCCCCCTCCTCCCCCTGGAGCGTCTGTAAAATCGACAAGTCTGGCAGCGGAACGAAATTCAGAGGTGGTTGGAACAGCGAGTGCAGGGACGGGGCGGTGTGAGAGCACAACGGGACAAAGGAACAGGTGTAGGGACGGAAAAAAAATAAAAAAATAAAAAAAAATCTGAAAATTGTAAACACAATTTTTTTTTATATATAAAACGATCCAAATTTACGTTCATCTTATTCTCCATCATTTTCTGATTCCAAAAACATATAAATATGTTATATTTGGATTAAAAACAAGCTCTGAAAATTAAAAATATAAAAATTATTATCAAAATTAAATTGTCGAAATCAATTTAAAAACACTTTCATCTTATTCCTTGTGGGTTCCTGATTCCAAAAACATATAGATATGGAGGATTAAAAACACGCTCAGAAAGTTAAAACGAAGAGAGGTACAGAAAAGCGTGCTATCCTTCTCAGCGCAACTAATACCCCGCTCTTCTTGTCAATTTCACTGCCTTTGCCATGAGCGGTGGACTGACGATGCTACGAGTATACGGTCTTGCTGCGTTGCATTGCGTTCAGTTTCATTCTGTGAGTTCGACAGCTACTTGACTAAATATTGTATTTTCGCCTTACGCGACTTGTTCTATAAATGTCTTTGATGACGTCATATCCGGCATTTTGTAAAAGTTGAGGCGGCACTGTCACACCCTCATTTTTTTTATAAAATTGATTGAAATTTTGGCCAAGCAATCTTCGACGAAGGCCGGACTTCGGTATTGCATATCAGCTTGGAGACTTAAAAATTAATCAATGGCTTTGGTCATTAAAAATCTGAAAATTGTAATTAAAATTAAAATGTTATAAAACGATCCAAAATTACGTTTATCGTATTCTTCATCATTCTTTGATTTCAAAAACATATACAATTTGTTAAATTTGGATTAAAAACAAGCTCTGAAAATTAAAAATATAAAAATTACAATTAAAATTAAATTTCCGAAATCGATTTATAAACAATTACATCTTATTCCTTGTCCGTTCCTGATTCCAAAAACATATAGATATGATATGTTTGGATTAAAAACACGTTCATAGAGTTAACAAGAATAGAGATATAGAAAAGCGTGCTATCCTCCTCAGCGCAACCGCTACCGCGCTGTTCTGGATTGTTAATTTCACTGCCTTTTCCACGAGCGGTGGACAGACGATGCTACGAGTGTACGGTATTGCGGAAAAAAACTGCAATGCGTTCAGTTTCATTCTGTGAGTTCGACTGAGCTTGACTAAATGTTGGTTTTTTTAGCCTTACGCGACTTGTTTCTTCTCTCTCTTATACTGTCATGTTTCATAAAATTGTTAACATAAAATCTAAACGAGTACATTAAAAGGTTCATTATGACACTCACATCTCTCTCTTATTCTGTCATGTTTCATAGAATAGTCTCCTGTCCGCCCAGCCGACCTTCCCCTTGACCCTGCTTGTGACCTCGATGTTTGATGCCCCCCCTACTCCCCCCCCCCCCCCCCCCGGCAAGGGGCACGGTACTCTGTAAGCACCCAAAACCTCAAAGAGATAACTGGCGGAAACCTTCCTATTGTTAAAAGATGTTCCTGATGTCAAGAAACACCATTCAAAAGGGTTAGATGAGTAGGTTGTACTGCTTTATCTTTGCTGATAGCCTAATATAAATGTGTCAATGATATTTGACGTGGAATAGATTGTACTGCTACGTCGTTGCTAATGTAGTCCGATAGACATGTCACATGTGTCAGAATTTGATTGTGAACTAGGTTGTGTTTCTGCATGTTTGCAGAAGACCTGATGGAAATGTGTCATTGTCATTTCATTTTGTAACCACTGTGTGTATCTGTATCCATTTTGTTTAGGGACGCATACTTTTGTTTAATTAATAAAGTTTCTATTTTGTTACAAAACAGAGAAACTTTCTTTGTCTGGGGGTGAGGGTGGGGGTATATGTACAATGCAAACTAATTCTCATTTTTGGCAATGTACACAACTATAGCTTTGTTATGTGTGTGTGTGCAAGAATTGTGAAAAAAAGAACATATGGTGTGTGGGGGTGAATAAGCATCTTTGAGTCAAAGGGAGGGGTATGTTTAGTTATGTTGTACTTAGATTTTGGTATTTGTTTGGTTATGGTTTGGTTATGGTTTGGTCTTTGGTTCGAAACATATTTGGTACCACCACTCTAGCCTCACCTAGACCTCATTCTTTCTTTCTTTATTTGGTGTTTAACGTCGTTTTCAACCATTCAAGGTTATATCGCGACGCGGAAAGGGGGGAGATGGGATAGAGCCACTTGTCAATTGTTTCTTGTTCACAAAAGCACTAATCAAAAATTTGCTCCAAGGGCTTGCAACGTAGTACAATGTATTACCTTACTGGGAGAATGCAAGTTTCCAGTACAAAGGACTTAACATTTCTTACATACTGCTTGAATAAAATCTTTACAAAAATTGACTATATTCTATACAAGAAACACTTAACAAGGGTAAAAGGAGAAACAGAATCCGTTAGTCGCCTTTTACGACATGCTGGGGAGCATCGGGTAAATTTTTCCCCCTAACCCGCGGGGGGTACCTAGACCTCATGATACTGATTAAACCTTATGGTAAACATCATTTTTATATTTAGTCAAGTTTTGACTAAATATTTTAACATCGAGGGGGAATCGAAACGAGGGTCGTGGTGTATGTGTGTGCGTGTGTGCGTGCGTGCGTGTAGAGCGATTCAGACCAAACTACTGGACCGATCTTTATGAAATTTGACATGAGAGTTCCTGGGTATGATATCCCCGAACGTTTTTTTCATTTTTTGGATAAATGTCTTTGATGACATCATATCCGGCTTTTCGTGAAAGTTGAGGCGGCACTGTCACGCCCTCATTTTTCAACCAAATTGGTTGAAATTTTGGTCAAGTAATCTTCGACGAAGCCCGGGGTTCGGTATTGCATTTCAGCTTGGTGGCTTAAAAATTAATTAATGACTTTGGTCATTAAAAATCTGAAAATTGTAAAAAAAAATAAAAATTTATAAAACGATCCAAATTTACGTTTATCTTATTCTCCATCATTTCCTGATTCCAAAAACATATAAATATGTTATATTCGGATTAAAAACAAGCTCTGAAAATTAAATATATAAAAATTATTATCAAAATTAAATTGTCCAAATCAATTTAAAAACACTTTCATCTTATTCCTTGTCGGTTCCTGATTCCAAAAACATATAGATATGATATGTTTGGATTAAAAACACGCTCAGAAAGTTAAAACAAAGAGAGGTACAGAAAAGCGTGCTATCCTTCTTAGCGCAACTACTACCCCGCTCTTCTTGTCAATTTCACTGCCTTTGCCATGAGCGGTGGACTGACGATGCTACGAGTATACGGTCTTGCTGAAAAATGGCAGCTACTTGACTAAATATTGTATTTTCGCCTTACGCGACTTGTTACCCTTAGTCAAGTTTTGACTAAATGTTTTAACGTAGAGGGGGGAATCGAGACGAGGGTCGTGGTGTGTGTGTGTGTGTGTGTGTGTGTGTGTGTGTGTGTGTGTGTGTGTGTGTGTGTGTGTCTGTGTGTGTGTGTGTAGAGCGATTCAGACTAAACTACTGGACCGATCTTTATGAAATTTGACATGAGAGTTCCTGGGTATGAAATCCCCATACGTTTTTTTCATTTTTTCAATAAATGTCTTTGATGACGTCATATCCGGCTTTTCGCAAGTACTACCCTGCTCTTCTTGTCAATTTCACTGCCTTTGTCGTGCGCGGTGGACTGACGATGCTACGAGTATGGCATTGCGTTCAGTTTCATTCTGTGAGTTCGACAGCAACTTGACTAAATGTTGTATTTTCGCCTTACGCGACTTGTTATTTCTTGTAAGTGTGAAGAAGCAAATGGTGTGTGAAATGCTGGTGCATGAATATCGAAATGACAATGTACATATTATTTTTATATCTAGTCAAGTTTTGACTAATTTTTTTAACATTGACGGGGAGATGAGTGTGTGTACTTTTCAGCTATTCTAAGAAAAATGATGTTCTACCTACCTTGATTATGCTTCTACTTCATCTTTCGACAAGAATGGTTGAAAACTATACATTTAGTACAAACATTTGCTATATCCTGTCTTAGTTTTCTCGAATGTCCCGTGCTGTGCACGGGTTACTGCTAGTCTTGTTATACTCCGACTTTGGGATTAAACTATATATATACTGGGTGGCCGAGTGGTAACGCACTTGCGCTCGGAAGCGAGAGGTTGCGAGTTCGGCCCTGGGTCAGGGCGTTAGCAATTTTCTCCCCCCTTTCCTAACCTAGGTGGTGGGTTCAAGTGCTAGTCTTTCGGATGAGACGAAAAACCGAGGTCCCTTCGTGTACACTACATTGGGGTGTGCACGTTAAAGATCCCACGATTGACAAAAGGGTCTTTCCTGGCGGCAAAATTGTATAGGCATTGATAAAAATGTCCACCAAAATACCCGTGTTTCTTGGAATAATAGGCCGTGAAAAGTAGGATATGCGCCGAAATGGCTGCGATCTGCTGGCCTGGCCGATGTGAATGCGTGATGTATTGTGTAAAAAAATTCCATCTCACACGGCATAAATAAATCCCTGCGCCTTGAATATGTGCACGATATAAATTGCATAAAAAAATTTAAAAAAAATTCCCTGCGCTTAGAAGTATAACTGTACCCACGGAATATGCGCAATATAAGCCTCATATTGATTGATTGATTGATTGATTGATTATAGCGACGGCACCGTGCGATCACAACCATCTGCGTACCCCGCATTCCCAATAGCTCGGTCTGACTAATTACTACGCGACCGCACGCGACCTTGCACTACCTTGCGCGACCTCAAACTAAAGCATGTACATGTAATATTTTTTATATATATAGTATCTTCACAACATTATCTGACTTTATACCAAGTTTTAAGTCAAAGAAATTAAAAATAACGGAGTTATAATGTATTTTGCGACGAGCTATCGAGCGAAAGTGAAAGCATCGTGGTTCAGCGTCCGACCATGTTCGCATTACGTAGGATCAACCTCAAACTAAATAATGGTCGGACGCAAAAATCCGATGTTTGCACTTTTGCTCGCTAGCTCTTTGAAAATGCATCAGAATTAACTTTGTTTTTACTTCTCTGGCTTAAAACTCGGTTCAAAGTATGATCATGTTGTGAAGATACTAGATATATAAAATATTACATGAATATTATTTAGTTTGAGGTTGAGCCTGCGTTCTTAAATCAATGCGAACATGGTCGGACGCTGAACCACGATGCTTTCACTTTCGCTCGATAGCTCGTCGCAAAATACATTATAACTCCGTTATTTTTAATTTCTTTGACTTAAAACTTGGTATAAAGTCAGATAATGTTGTGAAGATACTATATATATAACAATATTACATGTATGGAGGTCTCCCTTTTGCGTACTTCGGAGCGGTGTCACGTGATACGCAGAAATGGGTTGGAGGGCAAGAAGCGGAACGGCTAGTAGCGTTAGTGCGCCGCTCGATGATTCGGGAGTGTTTTAATTGAATAATGTCAAAATCAGGAACAAAAACGGTCGACCAGCCAAAAGAGAAGTACATTACATCATTGAGTGACGTTGCTAAAGTGCGATACTTGGAGAAATTGACCGAAGCTCTTTAGTTTCAGATTACATATAATTTCTGCTTCAGTGTGTGTGCATGAGTTTTCATTTTGTTATTATTCAAGAACTTGTAGTTCTATTTCTAACTTTGTATATTTATGTGTGAAGCTCTTTAGTTTTAGATTACCTATTATTTCTGCTTCAGTGTGTGTGAGTTTTCATTTCATTGTTATTCGAGAAATGGTATTTCTAACTTTGTATGTTTATGTTTGGAGAAGCGATTCTTTTTTCCTTTTTGGGATCAAGTCTGGTGTCTGCTTTAGTGCTTACTTTGATATTACCTTAGAACATTTATTGTGAACCTGTAAATGTGTAATGTGTGTGTGTGTTTTTTGTTCTTCTTTTTTATTTTTTCTATTTCGTTTTACTTTAGTGCTGCTGAAGACAGTAACTAAACATTTCCCTGAATTCAGTGTTACGTGTTTTTTGTTTTTAATTTTTATATATATGTTGACAATGACAGTTCAGTTAAATAAAGCGTTGAACACATTATATGTATTTTAATTTTTACCAATCTGTCACTCTGTGAATGTGAAGCTGGTGTGAGTGTGATATTTAACACATTACTTTTGATTTGTACCTAATCTCTGCCTTTGTTAGCTCCAGTAGGTGTGTTTTCAACAGTTTTGTTAAATTTTGTGAAACGTCACTGTTTTGAGACAAACCAGACACATATTTTTCCGTTTAGGACAGCTGGGCTCAACATATTAACTTTGTTGACTAAACAAAGGAGCCATTACACAGATACACACTCATTCTGACAATCACTCACCAGATTCTTCACAATTAAGAAATGTCTCAGATAAGACACACGCAAGCTTTAAAAAAAAAAGTCTTAAGAACAAAAACGTTACTGCAACAACAATGTATTTATTAGTTCTTACTAAAATCACATGCTTCAATAAAAAAAAAGCATAAACTGTACAGACATGCTAACCAGCACTGATTAAGGCACACACTTGGAGTCAAAAAGCTATGGCATCAACATAAGCAGTGTTGAATCTGTTTCAAATTGCACACTTCAGTCAAAAAGCTATGGCATCAACATATGCAGTGTTGAATCTGTTTCAAATTGCACACTTCAGTCAAAAATCACATGTCTGACAATGAGTGAATTAGTGTTTCCAATCAATGAACAGTAACTGTTTACATAGAAAAACTGACAAAAAAGTGAGAAAAAAAGAAAAGAACTGTACACACACACACTTGGCATCAGATCTCAAAATCAAATAAGGCCTAAAAAAAAAATAGGTGTGGTTACGGTAACCCGACCTACCCTATTTTTAGGGGCCGATCCTATAACTTTTTATTACATTTGTCAAAAAAACAAAAAAACAAAAAAAACCAGTGCAAAAAACGCAATGAAAGCGAAAGCGCCCGAGTCGCACACTTATTTCCCTGTCAAGTAGGTTTAATTTGTACACATTAGAAAAAAAAGTTAAAAAAAAAAAAGTGATTGCCTACCTACCTACCCTATTTTTTTTGGCTATGTTACCGTAACCACACCTATTTTTTTTTTGGCCTAAGGAATAGTGTTGAGTCTTGAAAATGCTTTGAATTATACACACTTGAGCCAGGAAGCAAAAAAAGGAACTACACTCATGCCAGCCAGCACAAGTCATACAGATACTGTACACAAGTCAAATCAATACTGTGTTTCAGGTTTGGCATCCACATAAACAGTTTTGTTTCTGTTTTAAATCACACACTTGTCAATAAACTATACAGACATGCTAACCAGCATTGATTAAGGCACACACTTGAGTCAAAAAGCTATGGCATTAACATAAGCAGTGTTGAATCTTGTTTCAAACTGCACATTTCAGTCAAAAAGCGAGTGAATCGGTGTTTCAATCATTAGCAAAATTAATACTGCTGTTGAGGTTTGGAATCAATGAACAACAACTGTTCACACATCAATACTGTCAAAGTGTAAAAAGAAAAGAACTGTACATGCACCCACATACTAAGCATCATATCTCAAGATCAAATAAGGAACAGTGTTGAGCCCTTGAAAATGTTTTCAATAATACACACTTCAGTCAGAAAGCAAAAACAAAAAAGTAACTACACACATTCCTGCCAGCACAAATCATATAGATACATAAGTAAAATTAATACTGTTTTTCTGGTTTGGCATCCACAGAAGTTATGTTTATGTTTTTCCTGTTGATTTTTTTCAGCCACGCTCTCCTTCTTTTCTCCAGTAAATCGTGTTCCTCACTCCAGCGTCGACTTTCGGAATTCTGAAAAATGCAAGAGCATTTTCCTTGTTGCTTCGGCTTGTGCAACCGATTATGCAACAAGTATTCACCATCTTGAATAAAATTTAGCCAAATCGTCGACGCAAATACGGAATCGCCGCAGCGAAACTTCGCGATCGGCACCACGCTTCCATGTTTTCGCTAAGCGGCGCGGTGGCTTCTTGCCCTCCAAGCCCCGGTGCGCACGAAGTGATGACGTCAATAGGGAGACCTCCATATGCTTTAGTTTGAGGTCGCACAAGGTAGTGCAAGGTCGCGTGTGGTCGCGTGCGGTCGCGTAGTAATTAGTCAGACCCCAATAGCTTGCCAAAAATAAAGTCTACTCTTCGGAGATTCCCGATTCGTCATCGCTCCGTCTGCTATTTTACAAAGAAAAACCAAAGCTGCTTTTTTTTTCCAGAGACTGTCTGTATAAGCTTACTATTTTTTGAAATACATGTTGTTCCCCCACTATCAGAAAGTCTCTTTTGCAAAAGCATGGAGAAACGGTCCTGAAGAAAGGCATTAAATCACACAGGAAAAGGAGTCACTTACCGTTGCACTTTCCCCATCTTCACCCAAACATCACGACACATGAACAAAATCACTCAGTAAAGAATACCAGCATGTTATGTTGAGCGCGGGTTAATTCTTGGTAACAGTTTCAACAGTTCAATTTACTATTCAAATCAAATCATGTTAATGTTTGATGTGTTAAATGCTGACTTTCCGGGTAAGTGTACAGCGGACTTTGTCAAAATGGTGGCAGCGGACGAGCCGTGTGTAAGTACGTCAGTTGCGAAGTGGTTTTCTCTTCTCTTTTTTTTCAAGTTAAACCTATTTCAAATTATGCAAAATACTCTAAAATGTTGTTGTTACAACCAGTACCGCAATGAAAACTTCTAAAATGCAGGACATTTTGACCCAAGAAAAGGTTTACTGCAGAACTATTTTTGACGCCCTCAATCGGAATAGATCGCAGCTGGGTGACTAAATGACTAACCAGTACGGGTACTTATTTTCTCCGAATACCCCCGAAAACCCAAAACCTCCGAAAAACCCATCTAAACTAATTAAATCTATCTTCAAAGTGAAGTTTTGGACATGCCTGAGAAAATTCATGCCTGATTCATGCTACAAGCACCCTTTTCGACGAAGTCGTCCGATGCAACAATTCAATGCAAGGGAGGTAAACTCTTGTTAAGATGTTGGGCGCAAAGTAAGAATCCAAGGCTGAGTTGGAATAATTGGGATTTTCCGAAACCTCATTTGATTTTCAACAAAGCGCCGCATTTCCGGAAACGAGCTGCCTCGTTCTAGAAATGGCTACCCTTCGACTGGCACAAAAAAAACCAACCTTCTTCCAGGTCATGAGTAAGGTATATGAAAAAGCAAGGTCTTATCTAATATAGGTCTATGGTCTTATACAGGGAAAGTCTTGAATTGGGGGTGTGTGTGTGTGTGTGGGGGGGGGGGGGGTACACTGTGTAACACTGACTGACTTCTCTCAGTGACACTCAGCGCATACAGCTAGCTAGTTGCTGCTGTCTCGATCTATTTTGAACACAATGATTTTTTTGTTCTCAGAGTAAAAATCAACGCGGGACCACTTACGTTTATCAAATAAACCCGGTCCCAACGGAGAGAAGAAGAAGAAGAGTAGAGTGTTAGTTTGTTACAACAGTCGGAAATCATCTTTAATTTGAATCAACATTTTGCAACAATCAATCACATCAATATAGCGCACAGACTTGCACATTACATTTCAAGAGCCTAGATTACCATGCAGTGACAAGAGCCTACTCAGTAAATTTAAGGGACGTAATGGAGTCTCTGCAGCCCAGAGAGACTGTGTGAGTTTAATATACAATCGATAGTTACCAGTGAAAAGTTATATCGGAACACTCTTGTTATGTGTTTTTGTTGTTGTAAAATGTAAGATCTGAAACGTTAAAAATTACGTAAATTGGTGCGTTTTGGTTGAGTAGGATGGGTCGTTGAACTGTGTTGTCACGAACAGCCCGCCGAAGTTATCGGTTGGTTTGGTGCGTTTTTCAAGACTAAGCATTGATCACTTTAAAACACAAAGATCATCATGGGCCATCATGACTTGTGTCATTTTACATCGCATTCTAAGAAAGAGCAGAATTCTCACTATGCGCGCGGTACATTTCTAGCGCAAAGTTGGAATTCCTACAATGGCGGCCATTGTTGGAATTCCAACCAAGCGCAGGTCATTTCCAGAAAAGCGCCGATGACGAGATGGGTCGCAACAAATCGAAAGCACGTGATAAGTGCTTCCGCTCCTTCGTAAATCCTCGCACAAACACAAAAATAAAGCCATGAATAAGTCATGATTTCAAACTAATATGTAACAAAACACGATCTGAGGACGAATTTTTAAAAGTTTTGATGAGGTTTTCAGGGGTTTTCGGAGACAAGTAGTCAGTACCGACCAGTACATACATGTGCATAATGCTCGCTTTCCAGCAAGATGCAGTTGTCGTACGGTGTTTTTTACATTTAGTCAAGTTTTGACTAAATGTTTTAACATAGAGGGGGAATCGAAACGAGGGTCGTGGTGTATGTGTGTGTGTGTGCGTGCGTGCGTGCGTGCGTGCGTGCGTGTGTGTAGAGCGATTCAGACCAAACTACTGGACCGATCTTTATGAAATTTTCCATGAGAGTTCCTGGGATTGATATCCCCGAACGTGTTTTTTCTTTTTTTTTATAAATGTCTTTGATGACGTCATATCCGGCTTTTCGTGAAAGTTGAGGCGGCACTGTCACGCTCTCATTTTTCAACCAAATTGGTTGAAATTTTGGTCAAGTAATCTTCGACGAAGGCCGGACTTCGGTATTGCATTTCAGCTTGGTGGCTTAAAAATTAATTAATGACTTTGGTCATTAAACATCTGAAAATTGTAACAAAAATATTTTTTTATAAAACGATTCAAATTTACGTTCATCTTATTCTCCATCATTTTCTGATTCCAAAAACATATAAATATGTTATATTTAGATTAAAAACAAGCTCTGAAAATTAAAAATATAAAAATTATTATCAACATTAAATTGTCGAAATCAATTTAAAAACACTTTCATCTTATTCCTTGTCGGTTCCTGATTCCAAAAACATATAGATATGATATGTTTGGATTAAAAACACGCTCAGAAAGTTAAAACGAAGAGAGGTACAGAAAAGCGTGCTATCCTTCTCAGCGCAAGTACTACCCCGCTCTTCTTGTCAATTTCACTGCCTTTGCCATGAGCGGTGGACTGACGATGCTACGAGTGATACGGTCTTGCTGAAAAAGTGCATTGCGTTCCGTTTCATTCTGTGAGTTCGACAGCTACTTGACTAAATGTTGTATTTTCGCCTTACGCGACTTGTTGATTTGTTTCGTGGTCCCTTGTTTACCTAATATAATTTATAATATATAAGTATGCGTACTGACCAATGCATTAATAATGTCGGAAACAGGGAAAAGTGTTTTTGACCTATAACTTATCACTTTTAACGAGTACAGCAACAACTACAACTACAAAAAACACACCACAAAAACACTATTCTGCACATTCCGAGTGGTGAAATAGTAGGGGCGGTAACGGAAAAACAAGTTTTAAAAAAACCAGTAGACAACCACCGAAAACACATATTTTGAAACTAATGCCAGAAAATCGTTTATCTATGATTCAAATTATGGGACTGCTAATTGTTGCCGTGTAATGGTACCAGCCATAGATTCGTCACAAGTTAACGGTCAAAGGGAAGGAACCGCAAGGAGCTTATGTTACGAAAGACAATATGCCGATCGAGAATACCAGCTTGAGCTTTTATATTCCAAATTGGTACAAGAACTCAGCGCAGACGCGGATGTCGATGGCAAACTACGCCCTTGCGTAATTATTGGTCACCCCACTTAGGCAGACGACAGATGACGAAGTCGAGGCGAGCAGGAAAGATGGAATATCACATAATATATATGTTTGTTTGACAGCTTTCCTCTGTCTTTTACAGTGGTTGTCTTTTACAGTGGTAGTTATGCTTGGTTAAAGATACGATCGCCGTGATTTTCTGTCTGACTTTGGAGAGTACAGTTACAGTGGCGAACTGTAGTTTACTTGGGTCAAAATTATTAAAAAGGTAAGATACCGATTGATACGAAAAAAACGAACTCGCTAAGTAATATTTTCCTTACAATTTGCCTGTGATATTTTCAGAATATGTAAAACAAGTGTTAAAACATTTGGGAAATTTGCCGGACAGACTTAAAATTTAATGATAGTTGATACAGACTTTAGAAAGAATTATGATATGACCTGCCATATCGATCATTTCAAACAGGGTTGGGTAAATGGATGGGGTATCTGATTGATTAATCAAAATCAAATAAAAATTTTAGCCCTGTAAATCCCTGGTTTGAGTTAAATTATTACCATGCAGCGACAATGAGACTGCATGTATGCAGTTAGTAGCTACATCTCTATATTATTAATGTGTCTAATATTTTGAATTATTGTTATGGTTAATTAACATGTCTTTCAGATATAATTACACATTAACATGCTTCCATTTGAAACTTCGAGGTCTTCATCGGGGATTGACGCCCGACAAAAGCTAATTGAAGCCCGACGGAGCGAAGCGACGGAGGGCTTCAATTAGACTTTGGGAGGGCGTCAATCCACGATGAAGACCGAGAAGTTTCAAATGGAAGCATGTTAATGTTATTGTAATTCAATCTGACGACGATCTCTTTCCTGCTTTCATGCAGTTGTAAACAGACAGAATTGGTTCTGTTCTGTTCACACACTACTTTCAGTCCACCTACCTGCAAGGGTCAAGTCCCAAGAAATATGTCTCTGTATTCCTATTGTATCACTCTGCTCCTGTTTTGTTTTCTTTCACACACATTTTCCCTTCTTTATTGACGGGTTTCTGGACAGCAAACTCTAAAACAAATTCTTTTCATCACAAAAGCGATCTTTGGAATTGACTGACGTAGTCCGGAAGAATTCATGCATCAACTTACGTCACGTATTCGACGTCATCACTTCGCATACCTTATGGTCTCGGTATTTCGTTGGCCTTCATATTTCCTACTTGTAAAATGACCCTCAAAGCTAACCGAGACTAGTTGAGGCTCTATCAATGCGCCTCGCCAGCAGGTTGTTAATGGATTTTTTAGTGAGTGGCTATCGACAATTAGTCACCGGTAATTTTTAATGAGTTGGGGCATTCTGACCAATCACAGGATCTGTTTCATTAAAACGCAAACTTGATTGATTTACAATGTATATTATATGGCTGATCAAAGCAAAATTATACATGACGTTTGTGTAAGATAAAATAAGATCAGTTTGTTAATTTACATAAATATATTGCCTTAAAAGGCTTAATCAACTGGCCGATTTTAACAGAAAAGGTATCCAATTGGAGAGCAGAGTCCACATACAAAAGGCCTAAAAAAAAAATAGGTGTGGTTACGGTAACCCGACCTACCCTATTTTTAGGGGCCGACCCTATAACTTTTTATTACATTTGTCAAAACAAAACAAACAACAACAAAAAAACGAGTGCAGAAAACGCAATGAAAGCGAAAGCGCCCGAGTCGCACACTTATTTCCCTCCCTGTCAAGTAGGTTTAATGTGTACACATTAGAAAAAAAAGTGATTGCCTACCTTCCTACCCTATTTTTTGTGGCTATGTTACCGTAACCACACCTATTATATGTGTGTCTATGGATGTTCTATTGCTGTGTTGTTTCTATAGACGCTTGGTCTGTGTACCTTTGAAGAAGGCCTGCTACGGGCCGAAAATTTGGAAACAAAAGATGAGACATTCTGGCTTGGTGTTGAACTTTTTATTGTGATGTATATTATTATAAATAAATTATAAGCGCTGGTTGCAATGTTCTGAATTTGGGATACAGAAAAGAGATACAGTGGAACCTCCAATTTAAGACTTAGAATTCCCCTTGAAAGACCTTGCTTTTTCAGGTTCTCTGTTCATAACGCCTGTAAATTTACCTCCATTTTGAGACTCACTCCTTTTTAAGACCCGGTTTCCTCAGATTTGTTTAGGTCTCCACTGTATTACTATTCTATTTGTATACCTTGATAAAGTTCAACATTATGATACTCTAAATCTAAACAAATCACTTGCATTAGGACGATAATTATTAATGTGTTAACCTTCACCGGATCATGCTTTGGACTTCTCAGTCCGGATCGTGTGGGTCGTGTACGACCCATACTTTCTAAAGAAGGATTCCACGTAAAAAGTATGGGTCGTACACGACCCACGCCATCCGAATAGAGATACACTCTTTACCGCCTCTTTGTATAGTATGGGTCGTACACGACCCACGCCATCCGACTAAGGATAAACAGCGTAAAATTCCTTACGTAATTATGGGTTGTCCACGACCCACAACATCCAGACTGTGTAGTGTGTAGTTCAAATTACGTCATTGTTTATTTGTTTGTTTACAAAGATAATCTTTCAAAAGTTGGGCAATAGGAAGGTCATAATTATGATGATTGGAGATTACTTGAAGTCTCAATTAAAAACTCCAAATAGTGTCAGAGATCAAGACGATTTTGTGAGGCTCTGGGTCGTCCACAACCCACGAAGCACGGTGAAGGTTAATGCAGTCATGTGAGTACCAGCTCTCAGGATTTCTGTCCATCCCCTCTCTTATTTTAGAGGAAGGAAGGGAGCAACGAGACAATAGCAGAAGTGTGCCCATTACTGCATTAGAATCAATAATTTGAAAGTATACTGATACATGTACATCCAATGATCATGACTGATTCAGTGACAGCAACACAACTTATGTGGGTAGAGATGTCATTGTTTTTGTTTCCTGTATGCTCGAAGTGCAAAGGGCAGAACTGCTGTGAGGCAATAGCTTTAACTAATGAAGGGCAAAAATGATCTCAATGTGTGCAGGTGGTAGCTGGAAGTTAGTAGCTGGAAGTTGGAACAAGAATATGTCGGATCAGACAGCAACAGTCCGCCCACCCGAGTCCCAACCCCAGCCAGCTAGCAGTAGCACATCTGTCTCCGACACTGGCAATGCAGCTTCAAGCCAGACCACCACAGCAAACCAGCCAGCCAGAAGCCAGACCAGCGGACCATACCAGACAGCCACAGTGTCAGTAGGCCCGGTGAGATCCGACATGCCCACCAGCACAGCACCTGCAGCGCCTGAGGGCGAGGAAAGGAGCCAGACCAGTGGCGGTGGTGATAGATCTGAGAATGTCCCAGAGACACAGGTCTGTTGTTCATTTGTGTTTTATATGCTCCACATCTCATTATATTGGAGGCATTATACCACCTGACGCCAAAAATCGCATTACTGTATTTGACGGGTTACAAGCCGCGACTTTTTTTCCAAAAAAATCGCATTGCGGCTTATAAAAAGCTGCGGCTAAAACGTTACCTAAACTTGAATAGCATTCACCTAATGAAACAAACTCACCTAAACTTGAATACCATTCTCCCAATGAACTAAACTCACTTCGATTTGGTCCCAAGAAACTAATATAATCAGATCGTGTCAATCAATCAAAACAACCAGGCAAACAAAAGTACGGTATCTGACGTTTGCTTTTGCACTGCACTGACACAACTGTACTGGATTTACGATGCCGAAGACCAAAAGAATCGGGTACGATGCAGCGTTCAAACTGAAGGCGATTGCACTGGCCGATGACAAGGGCAATAGGCGCGCTGCTTTTGAGCTTGGAATAAATGAATCCATGGTGCGACGATGGCGATCCGTCCGCCAGCAACTCTCGAGATGCAAGAAAAACAGGAAGGCTTTCCGAGGAAGAAACCAAATCGTTGCTGGGTATCGAATGACTATGATTAGTCGCTGGTAGTGGTATCGACATCGATGTTCATGTTTTGGGACCCCATGCTTTCGTTCGACCTCAGTTTGTTTATTTCAAACCTTAACCCACGAGTAGTTACGGGGCTTGATAAAACAAGCAAGAAAACTTTGCGGGTAATTAATTGAATAGAAAACAGGTTACCATAATCGTTTAAGGAAAGAATAACATTACTTTGTGGGCGGAATCAATCAAAACGCCAATGTCATTCCGGATCATTGACGGACCCGGACATAACAAAACCATCCTCCATATAACGACCAAATTTCGGTTACATTTTCAAAGTCGTTATAGAGAGGTACCACTGTACTGTATGAACAAAATGTGCTGTAAGTTTGGTAGTTAATATTTCCCTGTGAATTTCCAAGTGCATGGCGTTGATAATAGGAACAGAAGTTCTGTGGACCAATTTAATTAAAGGCAAAACAACAGAAAAATTAACTTTTATCACAATTTAAAAAACAAAATGTATTACACGTATAAAAAGGCACCAACCTTACTGACCCTGTATAGTTGTTTTGGTCTTGCCTAAGAACATACAAATTTGATACTTCACAGGTAACACTGTTTTCTAGTCTTATTTTCCAACAGAATTGACTCTGAAACTAATACTAGCCTCATGCATTAATTGACTCTAGAGTATACATTTGTATTCCGCCTCATTTTGTCAAGAATTTGCAAAACAGATTGATTTTAAAAACATGGTAAACAGGTGGGTTTTTTTATGCAGCTGGTAACAAATGACCAAAAGCCACATGACATGGCAGTGACACAAGTGCGCATCAACACCTTTGAGGGCTCGCCTCTCAACACTTCACATCCCAAGGAGGAAATGGCTGAGGCTGGTTTCTACTACACTGGTAAGGACAGATTTTCTGTGGCTGAATTCTCGGGGGTAGGGGTAGAGAACCAGATGGCTTCACAAGCATAAGGGTCAGTTATTAGCTTAATTTACTTACCTTGAACAGTACGCTCGACAAAACATACAGTACACAAATATGAACGGAGCGACTCGAAAACCGACAAGTGGATACTGATCCCCATGCTCGAGAAGTCATGTGAAATGTTCAAAGTAAAATTTCTCTTTTTACCTCTGATGTCCGTGAGCCAGGTTAGCTTAGTCAGTAGAGCGGCTGGTTGTGTCACACAAAACTTTGTTTGTCTGTTCACTTAAAAGACTGTTGGGTCGATATATTTGTGATTGTAACGTATTTTTGTCAATAACAGTGTTCCAACATTACTTACCTTTTTTTTGTATTCTGAATTTTGGAACGTTGGAAGTCTCTTTGTTTTGGGTTTCACTAAAGTAGTGGTTCGATCAGTCCTGCTGCCTCTCGGGCGTCATTAGCAGACCCATTTCGTGAATATGCGAATACACTACTCATTAAATCACTAAAGTTGTACTCGGGGAATTTGTAAACAAATCAAAATGCAATTGATTACACATATTCGAGAAATGCAAGAAAATCGATGGGGGACGTTTAGTGAAAACGCTAAAACCATCGGTAAATTTGCATGAAAATAAAATTTGTGGTCTTGATGTTTTGTCCTGATTCTGCATTTATTTAGTGATATAAAAAAAAAATTGGCCATCGTTACAAACAAGATTTAGAAAGTTATTTTTTCATCCAGATGTCAGGTTATGCAGTTACACTGGAAATACCCAACCTTGCTTTCAGAGGTGAAGACTGTGGTTCCCAAATCTGGAACATGCACTGTATTTGAATCGCACATTTTAATATTGCTGTAATGCTTGGCAGCTGGTTACGAGCAGCTCATGGGCCCACGTGGATCTTGCGGAGATTTGCTTGATGCTACACGAGATAAATGTGATAATGCATATAAACATCTATAGGGCTGTTTTCAGTATTGTTGATAACATGTTCTGTTTGATTAAGGGTATTCAGCTGGTATTTGCTTGTTTTCACTACCTATTTTATTCATGTTTTTATTACTTAGTTAGTGGAAGAATCTTTTGTAATGTATGTTTGATGGTGTATGCTTTTAATTAAGCGTTGCTGACTATGAATGTAGATGTAAATGCTTGTATAACTGTGTTTTAATTTTAAACGTGTCAAGCGCAAAGAGCATAATTGTAAAGTTATGATGTTGCGCTATATTTATTATTATTATTATAAAGATGCAGAACAACCCCCTGAACAGTCACCGGAATCTCTGGAACAGCCAGAGGTGAGAAGTGTGTGTGACTGTGTGTGTGTGTGTGTGTGTGTGTGTGGGTGTGGGTGTGTGTGGGTGTGTGTGTGTGTGACTCTGTGTGTATGTGTTTGTGTGTGTGACTGTGTGTGTGTGTGACTCTGTGTGTGTGTGTGTGATGTGACTGTGTGTGAGCAGAAAACTGCCGTTACTGTTCTGCTGAAAGTGAAGCATGCTACGTTGTAACAAAAATTGTTGCGCCAATCTAAACATTGATATGCTCAAACAAACGACCACAGGCAGTTGCAACAGTTCCTTACTTCTTGCGAGTTATTGGTACTCATTTCTGCTTCTCACTCCGTGTAGCGTTTAGGATTAACTCATTAAGGTCAGAAAACATTGTATAGTCTTAAAAAGTAGCTCTGACGACACTAGTGGGCATTACAAGGTCCCCGATTCCTTAATAAAGTGGGTTTTTTTTTTAACGGGATTGTAATATTAAATCAAATGCGAATGTGCAATTAAATTTGAGACATTATTAAATTACATAACTTTACCCAACTCACGTATAGCAATTAACTCTAGTTCAGTGCTGGTAACGCTGTACGCGTCCCCTTGGTAACAAGGGAGACCACTCTAAAAAAGAGAGTGAGCAAAATAATAAGGCCAGACCAACTACCGGTCCGACTTCCGTATGCGTGCGCATAAGCCGCCATTTGTATCATACCAAACTCAGCGGTTCAAGGTACTGGACGTGTTTTACGTACGCTCTGGCTGTGCTCAGCCTTACTCCTTCGTCTTTGGACTTGGATTTCGCCCCTTTGTCGCCGCCTGAGCCTTGCACCTATACCACTGCTGTATTTGGTGAGATCTTTCTGTTTTGTTTGTAACTTTAGCGACATTTTGTCGCTCATCTCGGACTTACGAAAAAAAATTCTGAAATTTTTTTTGTGAGTTTGTTTTGTTGACATGGCGGAAGCGGCGCTAAAAGATAGCGCTAAGAAAAAGCCTAGTGCGAGACAGGTTACTACTGATGCCACGCCCAGTAAGAAAGGGTCTCGTAAAACTAAAAGTGCCGGTCATGCCACTTCTGTAGTTTCTGACTTGTCCGCTAAATCCCCAGTTTTGGCGGAAATGCTTGCTTCCCCCGTTTTGTCTACGCAGATTACAGATAAGAGTACTCATGTGGATAATACTGTTGTTTCTGAGACTCATGTTGGCCCAGTTTTGGCCGCTGCGGACGTAGCGTCTTTGTTACTCACTTTGAGTTCACAGGTCACAAATTTGGCGGCTGAATTATCTTCAACTCGGGCGGAGATGCGCTCCCAGTCTCTTCCGGTGTTGCAGATCCTCCTTCTCTTGCCAGGATCCGGCCCTCTCCTTCGGCTACTGCTTCTGCGTCGACTGTCACTACGTGTGCTGATGTTCACGCTTCGCAGGACGGTGACGTTCGTCTGGTGTCTCTGCTGAACATGCCGGGTCACGGCAAAGGTATGTCTACCCCACGAGTAGCCGGGTTCTCCGGTGAAAGTGGGGTGCGTGTGCAGGAGGAAAAGGCGACAATGGCTGCAAAGCCTGCGAGCCGTAATAGCCCTGACAACCTGGCTGACCCCTCGCGCGAATGCGCCCGGTCGGTTGGGTCGACGGGCCCTGTGCGCTCCTTCCCCCTCCTTTGGAGGAATGCGGGGAGACGTATCGTCCTCTTCCGCCCGGGGGGCAGGAAGCGGTTGACCTAGATAACCATTGGATTGACCAGGAGAGTCTCTCTGGGGGTCACCCTCCCGATTGCGCTTTTGAGCAAGAGGGAGAGGCCGACAAGGGTACGTCCGCTATGGGGGACGACCCTCAGCTTAATTTGCCGTCGAGGTTGCCAAGCGCGGTCGCGCTGGCCGCCGAGACGGCATTTAGGTATTTCCCGGAAGGGGTGGCTGAAAGTAGGTCAAAGCTTCCTCCACCACGATCCGCTTTTGACGATTTCCGGTCGGCACGAGAACAGAAATCTCAGTTCCGGTTCCGCGAATCTTCGTCAATTGCCTACGAAATGGCAAACGTCTTTAAGACTAAACGTGGTCCAGCTGTTCCTCTGCTGTTGCAACATGGGGACGCACCGGACGATGTTACTGATTGGCTTGCGAAGCCTGGGGGTCAAGTTTCCGGTTTCTTGAATTGCAAGTTTGCCCCTCAGTCAGTCAACTTGATTGAATCGTTCGCCCTGCCTTCGGCCGGGCTTCCGGTTTCACCGGGAATGGCTGTGCTGCGTGAAGACGTGTACAGTAAGGACAAGCCTGTTCCTTTTACTGACGCTTCACTTGCGGCTATTGAAGAAGCGGGAAGGTCGTTGTTTGAACTTTCTTCCGTGTCTGAATCTTTACAAAGGTCTTTGTCAAGATGCATTGCCACATCACTCGATCCTTTCGAGTTCCTGTTTGACGCTTCGGCTTTGGACGCCACCACTCTTCTCTCCACGCTGGCTAAGGTTTCGAAAGAACAGATGTCCCTTTCGGCTAAACTCTATGCCCATGCAGTGCACTCCAGGAGATCTGCCTTCTTGGCGGGTTCCAGGATTCGGGATAGGGCAACTATCGAGAACTTGAAGGTCTCGCCGTTCTCAGACGGTGCCCTTTTGTGTCAGTCGTCCATTAACGCGTTCCAGAAAGAGTCTCAGGACGCAAGGGACATTGCTTTCTCCCATCTTGCGCTCCAGGGCTTCCAAAAGTCTCAGAATAAGCCGCAGACGCAGACTCAGTCTTCGTCTGGTGGCGGCGTGAAGACACAAAAGCAGTCTTTCTCCTCGAGGGGTAGGGGCCGCGGAGCTCCTTACCCTAAGAGGGGTCAATCTTTTGGAGGATCTAGGGTTACCCTAAGAGGGGTCAATCTTTTGGAGGATCTAGGGGGTCGGGGCACAAGCCTCACCCCCAATGATGCGTTCCTGAACCTCTCATTCCGGTAGCCCCCGCACTGGTTGTAGCGGGCGGCCCGTCCAGGGCCCTCACTTCCTGGCTGCAGCTAGTGGACAGCAAGTGGGTTACCGGGATAGTGAGTTCGGGATTCCGGCTTCTCTGGTCAGGGGAAAAGGCACCTCTGACCAGGATAATTCCGCCATGCAGGGCTCCAAAGGATACGGAGGCAAGGGCCGCCGTACAAAAGGAGGTGACTGCCCTTCTGCTCAAGGGGGCAATAGAGGAGGTCACGGACCTTCAGTCTCCGGGGTTTTACGGCAGACTCTTTGTAGTGCCGAAAGCCTCGGGGGCGTGGAGACCGGTCTTGGATTTGTCTGCCCTGAACAAGTTCCTACGGGTGGTCAAGTTCACTATGGAGACTACAACCTCAGTACGGGAGGCGCTGCGTCCGGGGGACTGGGCAACGTCTGTAGATCTCACAGATGCGTACTTTCATGTACTGATGCACGTAGCAGACAGAAAGTGGCTACGCTTCCCCTGGGGAGACAGAGCTTACCAGTTCAGGGCTCTTCCTTTTGGCCTGTCTCTATAGCGCCTTGGATCTTTACGATGATCAAGCTCCAGGATCTGATCCGTTCTCTTTACGGAGAGAATCGGGCCAGCGTACGGGCCCTGGCCTCGGTACTGGGCCAAATGGAATCGATGGCAACGCTCATTCCATTAGGCAGGGAACACAAGAGGCCGTTCCAGTCTGCTCTGCAGGCTCGTTGGGATCAGTCATCCCAAGGCTGGAATGTCCAGATAGCCCTGGGTTCGTGGTTTCTGCACACAACTCGCGTATGGTTGCTCCCTTTGTTGTTCCAGGGAGTTCCCATTGTTCGCCCACCGCCAGAGAGCGAGCTTTTCACGGACGCCTCTCTGACAGGGTGGGGTGCTCATCTAGACGAGCAGACGGTGTCAGGGGTTTGGGACTCAGCTCAGTCCTCCCTTCACATCAATGTGCTGGAATTGGAGGCCGTCTCTTTGGCCCTACAGGCGTTCAGGCCCTTTCTGGAGGGCAAACACGTCAGGCTCCACACAGACAACACTACTGTGGCGTCTTATGTGAACAGACAGGGGGGGACGCGATCTCTCAGCCTTTCAGACAAAGCGTGCGGCATTTTGACATGGTGCTACGCTCAGAACTTTCTGCTTTCAGCCGTGTTTCTGAGGGGCAGTCTGAACGTCCGTGCGGACACTCTGAGCAGAGGGGACAAGGTGGTTCATTCGGAATGGACTCTTTCACACCAATCCCTGCAGCGGCTCTGGGCTCAAATAGACAAGCCACTGATCGACCTATTTGCGACGAGGTTCTCTGCAAGACTTCCTCTCTTTGTCTCCCCCTTCCCAGATCCTCTGGCCTGGAAGGTGAATGCCTTGGAAATCGATTGGACAAACCTGACAGCGTATGCTTTCCCTCCGTTCTGCCTTTTAGGCAAGGTACTCAGGAAAGTCGACTTAGAGAAACCAGCGCTGGTTCTGGTCGCCCCGCTTTGGCCAAGCCAGCACTGGTTTCCCGGTTTACTGCGTCTAGCAGTTCGGCCCCCGATTCCTCTCGCCGTGAAAAAGGGAGACCTCGTTCAGCCTCGGTCAGGCATCCCCCACGAAAATCCGCGGGTCCTGAGCCTTCACGCCTGGATTCTGTCCGAAGCTCTTTGCTTAAGGCAGGGGCCTACTTCCACTTTGAGTTTTGTCATGCCCATAGGGAGTCCACGACTTCTGTGTACTCCTCTCACTGGGCGGCATGGTCTAGGTGGTGCTCTGTTAACGGGGTTAATCCCTTGTCACCTAGATCGATGCAGGTAGCCAACCACCTGTCTTGGTTGGCAGAGCAGGGAGCGATCTCCTCAACTCTGTTGCAACTTGGACATAAGATCTCACTCGGCGGAGTGATTTCTAACGTTATTAAGGGTGCCTCCCTTACGGCCGCACGTGCTAAGTCTCAGCTCCCTGCCTGGGATTTGATGTTGGTTTTGCGTTTTTTAGCCTCGGAAGAGTTTGAACCTATTCTTTCGGCTAGTTTGAATAATTTGATGCGCAAGACCGTGTTTTTAACTTTGCTCGCTACTTCTAGGAGGGGTAGCGAGGTTCATGCCTTGTCAGGATTAGAAAAAGACATTTCTTATGAAAAAGATGGATCTGTTTCTCTTAAGTTTACACCTGGCTTCCTCGCGAAGAATCAGAAGCCTGGTCAGATTTCGCCCGTTTTGCATATCCCACCTTTGAGCAAGATCCTCGTTCCTGGCGATCCAGATATTGTTAATTGCCCCGTTCGGTCGCTCAGCTGTTACCTGTCACGAACGCGGCACCTTCGTTCAGAATCACAAAAACTGCTGTTTATATCTCTGAACACAGCTAGGCATAAGGATATCGCAAAGGTTACGTTGACCAAGTGGGTCTCCACACTGATCAAACAGGCTTACGCCTGGTGGCAGGCTCAATCTGGGGATTCTAGGGCAGTCTTGCCTCTCACTGCTGCTAGGACACACGAGGCAAGAGCTTGGGCTTCCTCTCTGGCTGTCCTCCGGTCTGGTCGGTTGACTGAAGTGGTCGAGTCAGCCTACTGGCGTTCTGAAGATAGTTGGTCTGGCCTTATGGGATTGCTCACTCTCTTTTTTAGAGTGGTCTCCCTTGTTACCAAGGGGACGCGTACAGCGTTACCAGCACTGAACTAGAGTTAATTGCTATACGTGAGTTGGGTAAGTATATTAATTAAATTAAAATTTATTACTAAAATTTTGGAATACTCTGACTCGAACACCATTTGCTACGCTGAAAATTCCACAGAAAAAAATCCAAATAGTTTTACTTAAGGTTTAATTTGGTTGGCACTTCATGTGTGATAGTCGTACTGTACCTTTGTGTGTGTGCATTATGCTTTGAAATTTGTTTCTGTTTGCCTTACAAATTTTCCATTTGCTCTATTTTTTTAGTGTGCCTTATTTACACATTTTTTTTAACTCATCTGAGTTGTTAGTTATACTTATAATGAGCAGGTTTAAGGCTATAGCTAGCCAGCCACAAAAAAAAGAACAAAATCCAAGCTGGAGGCTCCAAATTTGACAAACTGATAGGTTTTTATGATAGATCTTCAGACATGACAAAACTTTGGCTTGTTTTTGTCAAATATCAAGGTCATGGGCATGTACATGTTTGCTGGAGAAGAATAATCATGACAGAAAATATCCACTGAGATGACAAGAAAATAAATCAGTTTCTTCATCTAGTTATAATGTCATTGCAGTTTGATTTTAGGTCACAGCTTAGTGTGTGGACTAATAATAATATCAGCTAGACTGTTCGTGATGTACTAAAAGTGTCAGACAGGAGGTCCTGCAAATGGCGTGGGTGCAGTACACAATTTTTTTGTTACCAGCCCAATCAATACCAATGGAGTCAGCTTGGCTGCAAGTGCTATAAATGAATGGCTGTGGTTCTTCTGTATTTTTTTTCCTCCTTCTTAAAAAAAAAAATATTGGACTGTACGTTGAGTACGAGGCTGATGCAGCAGCCAGAGTAGTTCCACGTACCATCAGGTAGTACACAAACAAGGGAAGTAACTCTTTGGAAGTGATGCAACCAAAACACTGACACAAATTAATTGCTCTTGCTTTGCCTTGTCTAAGAAATGTAGTCAAGGTTTTAAAACACTTGCAATTGCAGCAAACTGAAGGATAGTCTACGCTGAAGCATTAATTTGTGTAACGTAGAATCTTATGGTATAACTTTGAAAGTAATCTCTCAGGGCCTTTTTTCTCAGATATTATTTCTTTTGAGAAATTTAAACACATGACATGACATTGACAACGAATGATAATGTGTTTTCTTTGATACCTGTGCTTCAGAGGATGCGCATGTCCAGCCTAAAAGTAAAAGGTCACCTGCAGTCATTTCCTGCACAGAGGGATGATGAAGGAAGGATAGCTGAATTGGCAGAAGCTGGATTCTATTATGTTGGTGAGTTGCAGAATCAGTGAGATTTCTGACCCCCCCCCAAAAATTAAGATATTTTTTTCAGGGGTATGGTCCAATTGTTAAATGGCAGTATTTTGATCGAAATCAAAAATCTGGATCAAATGTTCAGATTTTTTGATATGCTAAAAAATTGGCCCATTCTTCAGAAAATGATTGAGTACAATATGTTTCTGGTCTGACCAGAATTTCATCGCCTAATTTATTTTATTTTATTTTACATGAATGATTCGCTTGAACCGTTTTGTCTCCTTTGTAGCTGCAGGTTGACCATGCAGTGTTTAAATGACTAAAGTGCTTCTCTTACCCTCTGTGATATTTTGTTTCAGACCAAGAAAAGGCTGTTAAGTGCTTCTGCTGTGGTGGAAGACTTGAGAACTGGATTTCTGAATATGACCCGTGGATTGAGCATAGCCGCTTGTTTCCAGAATGCAAGTTTGTGATCCAAAAAAGGGGTCAACCTTCTGTGGATGCTGTTCAAAAGATTTGCAAGCCTTCTGAAAATCTAGAGGAACAACATTGGGTGAGTGCGAGTTTTGAACAAACATCAAGATATGTGTTTTTGCTGCGAGCTTATGTTCTCCTATTGGAGCTAGAAAAAACTATCACTGTTTTGTTTTCGGTTTTTGAAACCAAGTTACAATTAAGATAAGCTAGGTTTACTTTAATTCTGAGGGAACACTGTAATGTATTGAAGGTTAAATCAGAACACTTTAATACACATGCACAATGAACATGTTTTCTTAAATTTTCAATATTGGGATTGTGTGCCCAAGAGCTTAAAATGAGCTCTTTCCTTGAGGCTGATTATGAAGCAAATGTTGACAATCCCAAACCTTTACCGATTCCCTGCAGCTCAATAAGTGGGTGGAACAAATTTAAAACAAGACGAGAAGTTATATTTTAAGCCTATTTAAACATAATTTCTGAGTGACCTTAGTAATCTATGATTAAATTACATATTATTACCCAACTCACATATAGCAATTAACTCTAGTTCAGTGCTGGTAACGCTGTACGCGTTCCCCTTGGTAACAAGGGAGACCACCCTAAAAAAGAGTGATCCATCCCATAATATCAGACCGATGTCCGGTCCAACATCCGTATGCGTGCGCATACGCCGCCATTTGTATCATTCTCTCTCAGCGGTTCAACTGGGAAGGACGCTCCTGATGTACGCTCCTGCTGTCTTCAGCATTTTGTCTTAGTCTTTGGCTTTGGCATCTCCCCTTGGTCGTCGCCTAACTGTTCACCTTTACCTACGCTGTGTGGTGAGATCTTTCCGTTTTGTTATAACTTTAGCGACGTTTTTTCGTCGCTCGTTTTGTACTTGTGAAATTTTTCTGAAATTATTTTTCTTTGAAATTTTTCGTGAGTTCTTTCGCTATGGCGGAGGCTGCGCTTGTTGATAGCGCCAAAAGGAAGCCTAGTTCGAGGCAGGTTTCTGACGATACGCCTCCAAAACGTAGCTCTAGGAGAGAGAAGGGCGCAGGAAAATCCGCGTCTGTTTCTTCTGATTCAACTTCTGTTAAATCTCCCGTGTTAGCAGACGTCAGTTTAACTTCCGGTCAGGCTTGTTTACGTTCTGGCAAGAGTGGTGTTTCGGGCAAAGCTTCTTCTTCTTCTGCTTCTGCTTCTGCTTCTGCCTCAACTTCAGATGGCTGCCCTGGGTTAGCGCCAACTGAAGTTGCGTCTTTATTGTTGACTTTGAGCGCTCAAGTTTCGACACTTGCGTCGGAATTATCTTCCACTAGGGAGGAATTACGAGCGCTTCCGTCTGGTGTTTCTGATGTTCTCTCCTTAGCACAGGTACGGCAGTCTCCTGCAGTTCCGGCTTCGACTTCCGCTTTGCCTTCGGCGACTGTGACTCGGGCGGATGTCCATGCTTCGCAGGATGGGAGTACCAAGTTGGTGTCTCTCCTTTATGGGACACCAGTTCAAGGTATGTCTACACCGCTTGCCGGTGTGCGAGCTCAGGGGGCTCTCTCTGGCGTTGGTAGTCGTGAGAGTTCCCACGAGCAGCGAAAGGACGAACGCCTCCGTACGTCTCTTTATGAGAATATCGGGGACCGTTTTAGTCCTCTTCCGCCCGGGGGGCAGGAAGTGGTCGGTTCTGCCGACGATAAACTGTCTGATGTTCTGCCTCCTGGCTCCGAGCTTGATCTCGAGTCGGAGTGTAGGGCGGAAGACGGGGATGCCTCAGTGGTAGAGGATTCCCAACTGAATTTGCCCGTGAAGCTGTCAGCCGCAGTGGCGCTGGCGGCGGAAACGGCGTTCAGATACTTTCCGGAAGGGGTGGTGAAGGACAAGGCTCAGCTTCACCCACCTCGTTCTGCTTTTGACGATTTCCGGAGTGCTCAGGAGCAACGGCCTCGCTACCGCTTCCGGGAATCGTCAACTATTGCCTATGAAATGGCTAACGTCTTGTGTGGTAAACGCAAACCGGTGGTGCCGTTGTTGGTTCAGCACGGCGAGGCCCCGGAAGACGTTGTCTCTTGGCTGGCTCAGCCTGGGGCTCGGGCTGCTTCCGGTGTTCCGAAGTTCAAGCTCACCCCTTATCCTGTGAATCTGATTGACTCTTTTGCTCTGCCGTCAGGGGCACTTCCGGTGACGCCGGAACTTGCTGCTTTGAGAGAGGACGGGTACAATAGGGATAGAGTTGTCCCATGTACTGACGGTTCTCTCACAGCTGTGGAGGAAGTTGGAAGGTCTTTGCTGGAGCTCACGTCCGTGTCGGAGTCTCTGCAAAGGTCTTTATCCAGATCGATTGCCACATCTCTTGATCCTTTTGAATTTCGGTTTGATGCGTCGCCGACAGATGTTTCAACACTGCTGGCTACTCTGGGCAAGGTGACTAGAGAACAGGTTACTTTGTCTGCCCGGCTGTATACTCACGCGGTGCTTTCAAGGAGATCAGCCTTCTTGACGGGGTCCAGATTTCGGGACACCGCGACTGTGGAGAGGCTGAAGGTCTCCCCTTTTGCTGAGGGGTCTCTCTTAGGGCAGGCGTCTTTCGATGCACTCCAGAAAGAGACGCAGGACGCGCGGGATGTAGCGATCGCGCGTTTGGCTTCACAGGGCTTCCAGAAGCCTCAGGGCAAGTCTCAGACTCAGGCGTTTTCTTCTGCTAAGCCTCAGACGTCTTCGTCAGGTGGTGGGAAGGCCCAGAAGCAGTCATTCTCCTCCAGGGGTAGGGGGCGTGGAGCTTCATACCCTAAGAGGGGTCAGTCTTTCGGGGGTTCCAGGGGGTCGGGGCGTAAGCCTCACCCCCAATGAAACTTCCCCGAACAACACATCCCGGTGGCCCCCGCGCTAGTTGTAGCGGGCGGCCCGTCCAGGGCCCTTTCTTCCTGGCTGCAACTGGTGGCCAGCAAGTGGGTCACGGGGATAGTGTGTTCGGGGTTCCGGCTTCTCTGGTCAGGGCAGAAGGCTCCCCTGGTCAGGATAATCCCGCCCTGCAGGGCGCCAAAGGATTTGGTGGCACGGAACGCGGTCCAGGAGGAGGTCTCGGCTCTGCTGCTCAAGGGAGCTATAGAGGAGGTCTTGGACGCGCGGTCCCCGGGGTTTTACGGCAGACTTTTTGTAGTGCTGAAAGCCTCGGGGGCGTGGAGGCCGGTGTTAGATCTTTCTCCTTTGAACAAGTTTCTGAGAGTAATCAAGTTTACCATGGAAACTCCAACTTCGGTTCGGGAGGCCTTACGGCCGGGAGATTGGGCAACGTCGATCGATCTTACAGACGCTTACTTTCACGTCCTCATAGATGTCGCGGACAGGAAGTGGCTTCGCTTCCCTTGGGGCGGCAAAGCTTACCAGTTCAGGGCTCTGCCGTTCGGCCTGTCTTTAGCTCCGTGGATTTTCACGATTGTGGTCAGGCAGCTTTGCGCTCTTGTGAGACAGGAAGGCATCCGTCTCAGAGCATACCTGGACGATTGGTTAATCCTTCACCAGAACAGGGGGCTTTGCGAGGCTCATACGCACAGGGTGCTGAGCCGGGCGGCACAGCTGGGTTTCTCTGTCAACCTGACAAAATCCGAGTTGGAACCATCCCAGACGTTTACTTACCTGGGCATGGAATTCGACACGCTTCGGTGGTCTGTCCGTCCGTCTCAAAGGCGGATCGACAAGCTTCAGGGTCTGATTCGGTCTCTCTACGGAGAGAATCACGCCAGTGCAAGGGTTCTGACTTCGGTTCTGGGTCAGATGGAATCCATGGCTTCCCTCATTCCGTTGGGCAGGGTTCACAAGAGGCCTTTTCAGGCCTCCCTGCAGTCAAGGTGGGATCAGACATCCCAGGACTGGAGTGCTCCGATCGCACTGGGAACTTGGTTTCAGCAGACCACAGGTGTTTGGCTTCTTCCGGATTTGTTCCGGGGTGTTCCCATTGTTCGTCCACCGCCGGAGAGAGAGTTGTTTACGGACGCATCTCTGACGGGGTGGGGTGCTCATCTGGACGAGCACATGGTTTCGGGAGTTTGGGATTGCTCTCAGGCCTCCCTACATATCAATGTACTGGAGTTGGAGGCCGTTTCCCTGGCGCTTCTAGCGTTCAAGCCTTTTCTAGAGGGCAGTCATGTACGTCTTCACACCGACAACATGTCTGTGGCGTCGTATGTGAACAAGCAGGGGGGGACTCGGTCTCACAGTCTTTCCGACATTGCATGTCGCATTCTCAAGTGGTGTCACGCCCAGCACATTCTGTTGTCAGCAGTGTACTTGAAGGGCAGTCTGAACGTCCTTGCAGACACTTTGAGCAGAGGGGACAGGATTGTTCATTCAGAGTGGACTCTCACACACCAGTCTTTGCAGCGGCTTTGGTCGCAGATCGACAAGCCCAAGATAGATCTCTTTGCGACGAGGTTTTCGGCGAGACTTCCTCTCTTTGTGTCCCCCTTCCCGGATCCTCTGGCCTGGAAGGTGAATGCTCTGGAAGTGGATTGGTCAGATCTTCCGGCGTATGCCTTCCCTCCGTTCTGCCTCTTGGGCAAAGTCCTCAGGAAAGTGGACTTAGAGAAACCAGCGCTGGTTCTGGTCGCTCCTCTGTGGCCAAGCCAGCACTGGTTTCCCGACCTACTGCGTCTAGCAGTTCGGCCCCCGATCCCTCTCGCCCGGAAAAGAGGAGAGCTCGTGCAGCCTCGGTCAGGCGTTCAGCACGAGAACCCACAGATCCTGGCCCTTCACGCGTGGATTCTGTCCGAAGCGCTTTGCGTAGGGCAGGGGCCTCTTCCCCTACTCTGAGATTCGTCGGACATGCACATAGAAAATCGACTTCTTCGGTTTACTCATCGCACTGGGCCTCTTGGTCTAGGTGGTGCGCGCTTAACGGGGTTAAACCTCTTTCTCCTAGGTCTATTCATGTAGCCAACCATCTGTCTTGGTTGGCTGATCAGGGGGCTTCTCCCTCTTCTATTAGGGTCCGGAGGTCGGCGATCTCTTCGACCCTCGCGCAATTAGGCCACAAAATTTCGCTCGGAGGGGTTATCGCTAGTGTTATTAAGGGGGCTGCCCTTTTAGCAGCTCGTTCAAGATCGCTTCTCCCTGCATGGGATTTGTTCCTGGTCTTACGTTTCTTAGCCTCGGATGAGTTCGAGCCTCTTTTGTCAGCCACTTTGGCCGATTTGACGCGTAAGACTGTGTTTTTAACGCTTCTCTCTACTTCGAGGAGAGGTAGTGAGGTGCACTCTTTGTCGGGTTTAGACAAGGATATTGCGTTCGAGAAGGATGGTTCCATTTCTCTCAAATTTGTTCCCGGCTTTCTCGCGAAAAACCAGAAACCTGGCCAGCTTTCTCCAATCTTGCGCATTCCACCCTTGAGCAAGATTTTGGCTCCTGGAGATCCCGATATTGCAAATTGTCCTGTGAGAGCTCTCCGATGTTACCTGTCTCGAACTCGGCCTGTTAGGTCAGAAAGTCAAAAGCTTCTTTTCATATCTTTAAACACGGCTAGGTGTAAGGATATAGCGAAGGTGACTCTGGCCAAATGGATCTCCACTCTGATCAAACGAGCATATGCCTGGTGGCTAGTGCAGTCGGGTGATGTTAGGGCAGTGTTGCCTCTCACTGCGGCTAGAACCCATGAGGCGAGAGCCTGGGCATCCTCAGTGGCAGTTCTTCGGTCCGGCAAGCTAGCCGAGGTACTGGAAGCTGCGTACTGGCGCTCTGAGGACATATTCGTCAACTTTTACCTCAGAGACGTCGCTTCTGTAAGACAGGATGGAAGCTCCGCGCTGCCTGCCATGGTAGCGGCGGGACAAGTCCTGCATGCCTAGTTTTTGGTAAGTACCCACCACCTATAGTAGCAATCTGCTATATGTGAGTTGGGTAATAATATGTAATTTAATCCAAAATTTTAATAATAAATTTTCATTTAATTAATATACTTACCCAACTCACATCGTTTAAACCCTCCCGCCTCCCCGCTGTGGTGGTATTGGGTTCTAAAAAAGTAGTGAGTTGGGCTTCGTTCGAATGATACAAATGGCGGCGTATGCGCACGCATACGGATGTTGGACCGGACATCGGTCTGATATTATGGGATGGATCACTCTTTTTTAGGGTGGTCTCCCTTGTTACCAAGGGGAACGCGTACAGCGTTACCAGCACTGAACTAGAGTTAATTGCTATATGTGAGTTGGGTAAGTATATTAATTAAATGAAAATTTATTATTAAAATTTTGGATTTTTACATGTTTTAGTAATGATCTTTCTGTGAACTTAACGTTTTTGAATTTTGAGCTTGAAACTGCACACTTCTAGGGCTTGATGACCAAAGTCTGGTTGACCCTCGTCAAATTTTAGGAGTCGCATGTAGCGTGGTTGTGTTCAGGTCATACAATGGAAAATTATTTATTAATCAAATATAGTTGAAACTATCGAGCTTTGAAAGTGTATTCACTCATGGGGTTTGATGACCACCCAATGTGACCCAAGTCGAGACAGCTCTCATCAAATTTCAGGGTCACAGCTGGTTCAATTTTGATTCGTAGCAATTGAAAATAATCTTTTTTTTAATGGGGTATATTGAAACTAGAGCTTTGAAACTTGACACATTTCTAGGTTTGGATGACCTTTCAAAAACACAGCAGAGTCTCTTGCTTTAAAGGTACTGAACTTGTCAAATCCAGGTGCACGGAGCCGGCCCCTGGGGCTTTTAGTCATACCTCAGGCAGCTATCCGTTAGAAGAACTACCAAGTTTCATTGACTTGCACCCAAAGAGTCAAGAACTGCGATTTTTTTACGAATTAATTTCGGACCCGGCTGGTCTTGACCTATTTTTGGATCTAAATTTAGATCAGGTAGATCACCACATCATGCACAAAAAGACATGTCACTAGCAAACTATGTCAGACATCATCATGAGTTTGTGTAAAACAAAATGGAGGCCGGAATCACTCAGTTGATAACTAGGTTAATTTATGCACTCACGTGAACAAGAAACTGTCGAGCTTCACAGATGTCGTCGTTGGGTAGTTTTGGGTTTGTTTTACTACCATAGGAGGATTTTTGAACTGTAAATGCACTCAGCTGCAACAAAAACGCAAAACGAAGGCTGTGAGCTGCACTGTGCCTTTAATTTGGCCAAGGTTTTGACACCTGCATTTCTTTGTTTACTGTTCAAGGTAACTTATCAATTGGAAGGTCTTGAAAAGGTTATTAGAATGCCCCAAAATGACAAAATCCGACACTTTCAAAGTGGGACATTTGACACATAGCTACTTCCATGTTTTGTAAGAGCATGTATGCTCATTGGAAATTAAATTTTTTTGATTGTATTTCTATGAGTATATAATGAGGATTTGCTCAAATGAGTTTGCACCCAAAACATGTTTGAATATTTATGAACAATTTGAGTTTTAAAAGTGGCGTGTCCAATTCAACAGACTCATGCTGCCGAGGCGACACCAATTAGCTCAGATGCTGACATTTCAGTCAGCCCGGCATCTCAGGTGCAAGCTACATACTCCTGGAGTGAAGGTCAAGTAATTGCACAAGAGACAGAAGGACATGCAGGGTCGTCCAGCACAGCCAGACCAGCCTATTCAGTTAGCACAGAGGAGCCAGCAAAAGATCGATCTGCAGCCGGTTATGTTAACGGAGAAGGAAGGCCGTGGATGTTGACTCTTTCCCAACCTGTTGAAGAGCAGCATGACAACCAACAACTTGGAGAGGAGGAGCTCAGTGATGATGACTCGCAAGTTGACCAGGCTGAAGATGATGGAGGGATTGCAGACATCAGTCTGATTGAAGGTAGGCCGATTTGTGTTTTCCTGAAATAAGACACCTTTGTCATGACTTGTTTGAGGGCAGCTGCCAATGGCATAAAACCATAAGATAATATTCAGTATTTTCTCTGTCAGACATTTCGAATCTCACTTTGTACGTGCAAGTCAGCTGTCATCATCTTCCTGGAGATGAAGAAACAGTGGCATGCACGTTCACACAAACACACACACACACACACACACACACACACACACACACACACACACACACACACACACACACACACACACACACAATCGTGCGCACGCACACAAGCTGCATTTTGTATTGTCATGTTTTGTGTTTCAGGACGACTGTGTCTGCACTGTAAGAGGTGGGAGAGAGAGGTGTGGCTGACATGTGGACATTGGTTTCTGTGTGGTAGCTGCTTCTTTTGTCCTCAGTTCTGGCGTTGGCATCTGGACGACCATCATGTACCCATTTGTCTGGTGTGCCAGGAACCGTTTGAAGATGTAGAAATACCTCGCCAGGTTGTGATTTATTCACGTAATCGGAGAAGGACTGGGAGATGTTCTTGTTATCAGAGAAAAGGGTAGATCCCAAAACAACTACAACTCCTTTGCCGATGACACGCAGCTCCAGAACAGCGCCAAGCCGGAGGACATTGACCATCTCCTGGGATCCATCTCCAGTTGTTTCACTGACATCAAGAACTGGATGACTGAGAACAAGTTGAAGCTGAACAGTGAGAAGACGGAGGCCTTTCTCGTTGGAGCACGACAGAAGATTGCTGCCCTCACTGTGACCGACCTCCAGCTGGATGACGCGACTGTTCCATTCTCCCCTGCTGTCAAGAGCCTTGGCGTCTTTCGACTCCACTCTCTCCATGAAGACACACATCTCCATCATCAAGACCTGCTTTTTCCACTTACGACGCATCGCCTCCATCCGTCGCTACCTCACCCACGACACCTGTGTCAAGCTGGTTGTCTCCCTCATCTTCAGTCGTCTGGACTACTGCAACTCCCGTCTGGCTGGCCTCCCCGCCTCATCCATTCTTGGCCTACAACGAGTCCAGAACGCTGCTGCCAGGCTGACGTTGAGGAAGACGAAGCGAGACCACATCACCCCCCTACTTCGCTCCTTGCACTGGCTCCCTGTCCACACCCGAATCTCCTACAAACTGTCCACTCTGGTCTACAAGTGTCTCAACGACTCTGCTCCCGAGTACCTGCAATCCTCCCTGGACCTGCACACCCAGCCCTCCGACCGTCCCCTTCGTTCTGCTGCTGACCCTCTCCGCCTCCACATCCCTCGCTCGAAACTCGCATCTGCTGGTCAGCGTGCATTTCCCTCCGCGGGCCCCTCCGTCTGGAACTCCCTGCCGCTTGAGCTTCGCCAGAGCCCCTCTCTTGACGCGTTCAAGAGTTGGTTGAAGACTCAGTTCTTCCCGTAGCTGGCTGCGACTTTCATGTTAGACGTGATGTGTTGTGCCCCAAAAGACATTCTTGTACTGTGCTCTGTGAGAGGTGTTTTCTTTGTGCTTAATATTATTTTGTCTCTCTCTCTCTCTCTCTCTCTCTCTCTCTCTCTCTCTCTCTCTCTCTCTCTCTCTCACACACACACACACACACACACACACGCACACACACACACACACACACACACACACACAGACACACACACTGGATATATCATCGGAGATATGACGAGCAAAATCGGTCTGTTCGTCACTAAGTTACATCACTCGTCATTTGTGAATTGACATGACGATTGAAGGCAAATTATTACCAAAAAAATGTATGTCTTGTTCTTAGGACATTGTAAAAAATATCTTTCAGAAACATTTTTACCCTGAGATTGTACAATTAGTTGCAACACAAAATCACCAGTTGGCCTTTGTTAAAGACTGTATTTTACTGTGTGGTCAGTACCAGCAGCAGGGCCCAATATTCCAGGTGGCTAATGGCACTGCATGTACGAGGCTGCAAACACGCAGAAATGGCTCCTGTGGCACATCTTAACATAGCCTGGAATATCTTTGCACACAAACGTGTGTGTGTGTACAAGAGAGAGAGAGAGAGAGAGAGCTAGGGTTGATAATTTTTTGCAAAAAATGCACATTCCTTGACCATAATTTCAGCTACGTATAAAATGTATATATGTAAAATCAGTGGTGTTTTAGATGTACGTTTTGCTGCTTTGGTGATACATGTTAAGTTTTGCTGTTTGGAGAAAGAGAAAAAATGTGATTCTGCTGTTATGTGATGTGTGTTATTGTTCTAGATCATTGGGTTCTTAACAGAAGCAGCCTTTTACTTTAAGTTTTGTTTTTATTAGCCTCATTGTATGATAGAAGTTTTAAAGTTCAGTAAACACAGGAAGTCTGAGTCAGTTGTTGTTTGCACCTTGCAATTTGTTGAGAACGTCAAATAACACTGGTGTCCGCAATTTGTTGAGAACGTTGGATTGACCAAGGTGTTCAGTGCCACTTTCCACCTGGGAATGTGTTCACAACATTAGTTTACAGAGGTGTTGGCATTTTTTTTAGGACGATCTAGCAGAGGTGTTCAGTGGATGTTTCCACCCTGCAGTTTTTTGACTCACATGCGAAGCAAAAGTGAGTCTATGTACTCACCCGAGTCGTCCGGCCGTCCGGAAAACTTTAACGTTGGATATTTCTTGGACACTATTCAGTCTATCAGTACCAAATTTGGCAAGATGGTGTATGATGACAAGGCCCCCAAAAACATACATAGCATCTTGACCTTGCTTCAAGGTCAAGGTCGCAGGGGCCATAAATGTTGTCTAAAAAACAGCTATTTTTCACATTTTTCCCATTTTCTCTGAAGTTTTTGAGATTTAATACCTCACCTATATATGATATACAGGGCAAAGTAAGCCCCATCTTTTGATACCAGTTTGGTTTACCTTGCTTCAAGGTCAAGGTCACAGGAGCTCTTCAAAGTTGGATTGTATACATATTTTGAAGTGACCTTGACCCTGAACTATGGAAGATAACTGTTTCAAACTTAAAAATTATGTGGGGCACATGTTATGCTTTCATCATGAGACACATTTGGTCACATATGATCAAGGTCAAGGTCACTTTGACCCTTATGAAATGTGACCAAAATAAGGTAGTGAACCACTAAAAGTGACCATATCTCATGGTAGAAAGAGCCAATAAGCACCATTGTACTTCCTATGTCTTGAATTAACAGCTTTGTGTTGCATGACCTTGGATGACCTGGGTCAAGGTCACATGTATTTTGGTAGGAAAAATGTGTAAAGCAGTTCTTAGTGTATGATGTCATTGCTAGGTTTAGCTGAAGGTCAAGGTCATGTAAAGGTCAAGGTCAAGCATGTGAGTCGTATGGGCTTTGCCCTTCTTGTTCAGAATGTATTTTGAATTTAACAGTGGTTCTGAGCAATTTTGGAGCCAAAAGGAAGGGATAAATTATCTTTGCCTGGTGTTTTTGCCTGCTCTTATCACAGTGAACCTGGAATGTGTACCTTTCACACATGTAGCATAAAATAAACTTGCCTTTTTAATATCGTTTTTCTTTGCATAATCATGTATTTAAATTTTCCAAATTCGGTAGTGAATGTACATAACATGATGCATATTATTTTAAGCTCTTGAACATAGTTTTAATGGGTTGTTAAAGTAGTTTATACATCCGTTTCTACATTTTTAGGGGTGTTTACAAGATTTTTTCATGTGCCAATTTTTATGTGCCTTTTCATGTAATTGTGTTAAAGCTCTTAGATTTACTGTGTCATTTTGGCTTTCGTTTGTAAACTTGCTTGAAGAATGTTTCAATTTCTTGTGTTAATAATTCGATATAGCATATCTCACAATGCGTATTGAGATGTACAAAAAAAATCATTTTATTGTGTTACTCTTTAGGTGTGTTCATGATCTTTCATTCATTCATTCATTTTTATTCATTTATATATTTATTAGTTTGAACAAGGTTGTTTTTTTATTGTACATAAAAGCGTCATTGTTTGCTTTGGACTTTAAAACTATTCAATTTTAGAACAGGAATTTCACCAGGGAACACTTTTTCTAATGACATGTATTATTTTAGATGTTTTAGTTTCAAATTGTCAATAGTATATATACCACAGCTTTTATAAATGTGTTCAAACGGAATTATAGGTTAGTATTAAGAGTTTTAGGGGTCACTGTGGGTTTCTAATATCATAATCCCTTTTTTGCCTAACTCACAATGAAAGAGATCTTGCACAGGTTTAGGTGTCTGAGTCAGACTCTGACCAGCTTTCACTCTGTGCATAATTTTAAGCTACAATGGGGGATTCCACTGTACTGGTGTGTAATATCTTTTGCTTTTTACTGCAAATGATATGTTACTGCATATTGTTCTTGCCTGGCACATATAGGGACGCTTGGTTTGTTCCAAGGGTAACCTTTCACCACAGGTACCACTGTACGTAACATGTTTATTTTATGCAGAGTGGATCTTGTAAGCTGCACATGTGCAATTTCTGGAAGGTGCTCAGTGCTGTTAAATGTTAACAGTGTTGCCTTGTATCTCCCTTTATGCAGGGATGCCTTAAAATGGGAGATAAGATCCTCTCTGTATGTCTTTTCTCTGTTAAGCTAATATGCACTGTTGACGAAAGTCACTGCTTTTTGGAGGTTCATTTTGTTATTTATGTAAGTAACATGAATCTATGTATAAGTGCCATTAGTGTACTTGGACCAAACAGTCATGCTTCATTTTTTGATGCAGGTTTATATGCACTGCAGGCATGCTTGACCAAATTGATTTTGACATACTGGATACATGGTTTACGTCTTTTTTTCTCAAGATTGAATAACAGTCGAATAAATAGAGCTCGTGTTTTTTGCTTCTTGGGTTAAAAGAATAAAATGCACAGAGAGGGAATGTGTGTGTGTGTGTGTGTCCATATGTGTGCGTATTGTGTATATAGACATAAGGAAAAAGCTGACATTGATAATCCTCATGTCGAATAAATCGTGATACCCATTCCTTATACACCTGCAGAAAGTACACACACTGTAATGCCTTTCTCCCAATACCATTATCTACGGAAAAGACACATATACCAACCAACTATTGTGCAAGCAGGAAGCATTTTGGGAACATACAAGGTGCCGGGAGATTGGTTCCACATAACTCATTTACTCTAGTTGCACATGTTCGCTATACCATGCAGTCCCTTTGTTCCTTATAACTTGTGCCTGGTTATAACAATAAAAGGCAAATGCAGTCCTTCGTGTGTAATGATTTCGACTCCCCGCCTCAAATACTGCCAGGGTTGTACATAATAAACATATAATAAGGCGGTTCTGGTGAGGTTATGCCCCTTCTTTCTTTTGGCTAGTAACAGGTGGAACCTCGCGGCAAAATCACACGAGAAAGGAAAAAAACGTGCATTGGTCCCAAATAGCATGTCGCTTTGGTAACAGTTCGTGTGTAAGTCGTGCATTTTATACGGTAAAAAGAATGGTAACAGGAGGAACCTCGCAGCAAGATCACAGGAGTTGTCTCGGCCCTTATCACCCCAGAAGCGCTCATTGGAAGCTCCATGGTATGCCTGGGTACGATTTCTGTGCAGAGTTTAATTTTTTGTTTAAACAATTTCTGAAAAGCCACAATATTTCATCGGCAACATTCATTAATAAACAAAAAATGCACAGGAAGTGGTCAGGGTGTTCCTCTTTGGCACTGTCAAGTGGTGGGATTATGCACAGGTACTAGACACGAGGTGAGCAGGCCAGTGGTATAAGTAGACAAGACAGTAGATCTTTATCATGCACCCCTCACAACGTGCCCATGCCACCCCATATGTGTGCCTGTGGGAGGGATGGTCTTATACCATGTTGCGTAGCATTTCGCAGATCTGGGATCAGGGATCAACATCTTTTCAAGCGAAGGACTGTGCCTTTAAGATATCGCCATACATGGCTCATTTCTAGAGCAGGGACATGCAGTAGCGAGTAGCTATAGGTCTTCATTTCTTACCCATTACACTTTGTACAAATTCAGCAACTTGAGTAAGACTGAACAAACTGTTTGCTGTTGGGGGTCACATGTAAATTACAAACCCTACAGCTGACAGTATCGGGATGCATTAATACGTTTTAACAGAAGAACACCTGTTTGTGACTATTAGCACAGTCGGGTACACGCTTTTTAATGCCCTTTCGTGACAGCTATCTATTCAATGTATATTTGGGGATTATCTGTGCAAGTCGCTGTGGAACAGTATGCGTATTAGTTGTCAGCGTTACTTTTAGTGAAATAAACTGAATGTCCAAGGACAACAAAAGGTGTCCCTTCATAGAAGGCATCCTCTCATCAGAGGTACCAATGACACGAAGCAAATGCATGCGCACAATTTATGCATTATTTTGTGTAGCAAGAGAGAATGAACCCATTTCTGTTCATGGTTTTCCAAAAATCAAATCAAAAGTAACTCAATGCCTACATATTCAACCCAGTGGGTCAATCACTACCGAGATACGTGAGGGCATTTATATCCTTCCACTTGAATATACCAAAACTCAGCAGCCTGGCTACTTTCTTTACAGGAGGTGTAACATTTATGTAGAATCAATTTAGTATTAACTGACCGTAATCAAATGAAATCTATTCAACACTAAAAAAAAAATTAAAAAAAGCATTAAAACCACTGCACAATATAAAGGCAGCTTAAGGCTTGCTGGTGATTTTTTTGCTATATGGTGTTAAGTGAAAGGATGCTCTCATTCTGCGAAAAAGCCTTCACAGATCTGTCTTGGCAGTCATGGTGGTTTGGGAAGGGCGAATGTATATATGTCGTGCCGAATTCACGTAATTGCCGATTCCGCGTAATGGGCATCATTTTTGCCCATTTCACGTAATCGGCAAAACGCTGCCCAATACGTGAAATCGGCTGCTGAATTCGCAAAATAGGCAAGTCTTTTAGAGGCGTTTACGCGATTTCGGCAAAACGCTGCCGATTTCACGTATTAGGCAACGTTTTGCAAATTACGCAAAATGGGCAAAAATGTTGCCCATTACGCGGAATCAGCAATTATGTGAATTCGGCACGACATATATATGTTCTGCGCGAACTTAGAATCCGGTTTCATTCTAGAATGGACCGGGTCCAGGTTGGAATTCTAACCCTGCGCAAGTACAGGGGTGCCATTCTAGAATGAAACCCTTGAATAAAGGGGGCCGTAATGTTTGTAGGTAAGACTGAGTTGTCTTCCCTTGAATTATCTCCACCTGCACCTTCCCCGATGATTTGTCTACCCCTGAAAAAAATCCTTTGGCGATCTTGCGATGTCATGTCATGTCAAGAAAGTTGACACTCCTGAGTACGCAATAAACAAAGGCAGACCATAGCAAGGGGGACTACCAGGGCGGTATTGTTTGCAGGGCAGTTGTTTTTGTGATGAGAGCCGGTTGCGGCCGCTTGCAATGTCAACGCTGTCTCCCTCTCGGAAATGTCCGGTTTTTTGACAATTTTTTTGACAGACAGACAGACAGACGGTCAGACCGACTAACCGACAGACAGACCAACAGAAGGACAGAGTGTTATAGAGCTGTTGTCACAGGTTTTAAAAAAAGTTGACATTATATCTTCACAATTCAGAAGACCAACTTCATGTATATGAATAAGATTAAAAGTTACAAGCGAGATCGGCAAAACACTGTCAGTCCGGAAATTTCCGTTCGTAGCGATCAGTGCTGAGTGTCTCTCAAAATCGTAATCACTTTCAGAACATCACAATCCCAATTCACGATGTCTTTGAGTAAAGTGTAAAAAACCCGAGAAAAAAAACACCAACCAAACACACAAAAAACAAACAGAAAATCCACATTTGTGGCTTTGGCTGTGTGATAGTCTAACTGAAATGACTATTCCAACTTGGACCCAAATTCCAACCTTGCGCACGGCCGATTCTAGAATGGACCAGCAACAAGGGTTTCATTCTAGAATGGCACCCCTGTACTTGCGCAGGGTTAGAATTCCAACCTGGACCCGGTCCATTCTAGAATGAAACCGGATTCTAAGTTTGCGCAGAACATATATATGTTCAACAGTTTTCTGAACTTATGTGTATCTTTCTAGCACAAGCAGACACTTTTAATCAACATTATATATGCAAGCAGCACACCCAGCAGTATATTCAGATGCATGTTTTATTATTTTACTTAGTCAATTGAAAATCCTCATTTCATAGTAGAGCAACATATTCTTAATTAAACATACATACAGCAATGGTATTCAGTATTCCGCATACACAAGTTTGCACCCTTTTAAAAGAATGTATTATTCAAAAATCAGAACGAATGAAATAAATTGATGAATACTTGACTAGGTATCTGTTTAGTAAATGCCTTAATTGTCTGGATATCCTCTTCAGAAATTATAAACAAAACTCTTGGATTTGCTAGAAAAACATTTGTAAGTAATAGCAAAGTCAACAGCGCAAAGGGCCTAGCCTTACTACTGGGGGTCCGGGGGCATGCCCCCCCCCCCCCCCGGATTTGTTTCTCTCCAAAGAACCCAAATGATGCAATTTGATGTCATCTGACCTCCAATATTGCCATTAAATTCAGTTTTTAGACCATTTTTGTCTCCCCCGTTATTTTTTCGGCGGACGCTTTTGCTTTTTCGGCGGAAAAAAACCCACATTCGGCAGAAATTTGCCTTTTGGCGGACAATTCCCATGCCTGACACACAAAAAGAAAGAATGCAATTGTGGGTTTTGAGGTGTTTTTGGTGAGTGGGGATAATTTTTTTTACTAATAAACAACCCTGTCTTCATAAAAAGAATGCGACCACCAAAAAACATTTTCACAATAAATCAATTATATAGACATTCTCAGAAAGTTCATTGCAATAATATTACCTTCAGTTTGCTCAAAAATTACGATAAATATAACTGTTTCAATATCACACAAGAAAACATACTCAGTCATAATTGTGAAGAGCTGTAACTGTTTCAGCTTTTTTCATATTCTGACATAATAACACGTATGATGTTTCTTCCACAGATACTAAATGGAGTTAGCTAACATGCATAGATGGCAACCCAACAGTTCTTTCAGCTTTACACAAAACTTATCAACACTATGCAATGTATGGCCTGCTTTTTATACCACAGACATGGAAAAATCAACCGCATGTGTACCTCTTGCCATCTTCAATTCCCTCACCTGAGCAAAACATCGAATAACTCAAACACTGAATTTACAATCTTCACCTTATAATCTACATCCTTCAGTGCCATAAAATCAATTTAAACAAAAATCTTCCTGAAAGCCTGGCCATTAATTATCACTCATAATAAATTAAGCCTGTCAATGCTGATAACAAACAATCCAGATGAAAGGATGGAGGTGGCTCACAATCATGAACCATCACTGCCAAATGCTAACAAAACGATCACCCATGATCATCGTAATGATGTATAAATGCTGTTATACCACAAGGCAGGCACAGTCTGGTCAGGAATAAATTCATCACAGAAAAGTGAAAGTTCAGGTTCAAGATCATATATTTGAATACCACCTCTGTTTTAAGACCTAGCTATTTTCTCAAGATGTCCTCTACATGAGGAAGGAGTCTGAAAGTTTACTTGACCTTAATGAAATTTTTTTTTTTTTTTAGATTTCACGAGGTCCCAAACAAAGGTTTCTCTGCAGTGAAACTCCGGTTATTCAAACTCATAAACAAATTATGCCCAAATGCTGACAAGATAATCATCCACAATCAGAGAAGCACGTGAAATAAATGCAGATATGCTAAAATGCAGACAACTCTTGCCAGGATTTGTACTGAGCGGTAGAGTCTGCGGTGGTTTATCTAGGGCACATAGCATGTCTCCCGCCATCCACAGGGATGGAAGCACCAGTGACAAAGGACGAGTCGTCAGACGCCATGAACGCGATGGCTCGGGCAACCTCTTCTGGTTGCCCAGGGCGACCCAGTGCGTGTGTCTCTTTTGACCTTTCCAGGAACTGAAAGAAAATGTCACATTTATCTGAAAATGTTGCATCAACTATGCAAGCAACCATCCAGGTAATACAAAACATGTAAGTCCTATTCCTTCGTCCTCCTGTCCAACTTCCCCCTCTCCAAAAGAAACAAACAGCAAAAGTTTCCTCAATATTGCATTGCATTGCTTTTTACATTTAGTCAAGTTTTGACTAAATGTTTTAACGTAGAGGGGGGAATCGAGACGAGGGTCGTGGTGTATGTGCGTGTGTGTGTGTGTGTGTCTGTGTGTGTAGAGCGATTCAGACTAAACTACTGGACCGATCTTTATGAAATTTGACATGAGAGTTCCTGGGTATGATATCCTCAGACGTTTTTTTCATTTTTTGGATAAATGTCTTTGATGACGTCATATCCGGCTTTTCGTGAAAGTTGAGGCGGCACTGTCACGCCCTCATTTTTCAACCAAATTGGTTGAAATTTTGGTCAAGTAATCTCCGACGAAGCCCAGACTTCGATATTGCATTTCACCTTGGTGGCTTAAAAATTAATTAATGACTTTGGTCATTAAAAATCTGAAAATTGTAAAAAAAATATTTTTTTCATAAAACGATCCAAATTTACGTTCATCTTATTCTCCATCATTTTCTGAGTCCAAAAACATATACATATGTTATATTTGGATTAAAAACAAGCTCTGAAAATTAAAAATATAAAAATTATGATCAAAATAAAATTTTCGAAATCAATTTAAAAACACTTTCATCTTATTCCTTTTCGGTTTCTGATTCCAAAAACATATAGATATGATATGTTTGGATTAAAAACACGCTCGGAAAGTTAAAACGAAGAGAGGTACAGAAAAGCGTGCTATCCTTCTCAGCGCAACTACTACCCCGCTCTTCTTGTCAATTTCACTGCCTTTGCCATGAGCGGTGGACTGACGATGCTACGAGTATACGGTCTTGCTGCGTTGCATTGCGTTCAGTTTCATTCTGTGAGTTCGACAGCTACTTGACTAAATGTTGTATTTTCGCCTTACGCGACTTGTTCTTTATTCAAAAATGAAAATAATGTAAAGCTATTGAAGTCCATACCTTCCACGTTATGAATTTTTAACATGTAAACTCCACCGCAGAGGAGATAGTACTCCTACCATTAACTCAACAATTAACAGCACATAGTTTCAGTTGGCCAGGAACTGTTCTGTACTGACTGGTTACATACGAAAACGATTGCAACAGTGTTTGCAAATGAATGCTGTCTTTGCAAGAAAACAAACAAATGAATTTACGTGAGTACCTTAGCATAAGCGGCGTCAGTCAGGCCGCCTCTTTTCTGCAGCTCCGTGACCACAACACCAGGGCTGCAAAACACATAAGGATAAATGAGATCTTTTGTTAATTGCTTATATTGTGAATCATTTATATGCGCCTGTCTTCATGACAACAGTAAACACTTAGGTCACACACACACACACACACACACACATGCATGTACGCTTGCTTACACGCATTTGCATGTACACTGTGACACACACACACACATGCATGCATGCTTGCAAGCATTTGCATGTACACTGTCACACACACAATGTATGCATGCACACAAACACACATGCACACACACACATATAAATGCACATACACACACACAACACACACACACATCAGTGGGAAAACTCACAAGCAGTACAGAGAATGTGACTGAAGCAATTAAGCTGACAGTTGAATTAAAACCATGTGCCTTTGTTTTTGGGTTTGGAAAGCATTTTGAAATTGTTGTTTTTCTCAAAGTTACACCTGATTGTGTTATCGTTAACTCAGCACAGTGTAATGTGTGTGCATGATCCACCAAATCACAAGTAATTCAGGACTTCACTGACCCAAGACAATTTACATGGTATGTATAGACAGATTAAAAAACATAATTATGTTCATGCAAGCTTATAAACTTACTTCACGCTGTTAACTCTCACTTGTTTTGGAGCTAGTTCTGCAACAAATTCAAATTGTCATAAACAATTAATGTGAAGATACCAAAATCAAATTTCGTAGGATGGAAATACTAAATCCTAACTCAAAATTATTGTCCTACCATCCAAACATATCTAACGTGCAATCATAAATATCTGCTGAAAGGTATCTCAGCAACAATTTTCAGAATTAACAAGCTGGTCTGAGTTAAACAACTGAAACAAGAGTTACTGAAGTACGTACAACATGCAATAACATTGTATTGTATAGTACTGTATGTATTGTAATACTGGATGTATAATGCACCAAACATTAAAGAAGAGTGAGCTGGCATATATTCACAGGGTATTACAGTTGTGACAGGGATATAGAAGGAGACAGAAAGACGCTAACAGCCTTGTATGCCTTGAGGCATCTTTACACACTAAATGCTTTGCAATATAGTGTCAAGTAGATTACATGTATAGACCAGCTAGGGGGCTTTTTTTTTTTTTTTTTTTGCTAGGGGGCTTTTTGGTAACCAAGCTTTCCTCAACTGTGAACAACTAAAATCAAAACTTACCCAATGCAACACAGCGAGTGAACTGATCTATTGCACTCTTGGACATGTTGTAAGCAAGCACACCTGGAAACTGGAACATAATGGAATCATAATTATCAATCTCTATCATCCAGTACAACATTCAGACCAATTAATTGTGTACCAGAGGTAATGAAAACATGCATGAACTAATCCTATTAGCTCCTCCAATTGTCAGCATCCTCACTGTTAGCTATTTTATACATGATATGTTCCCATGAGCAAGCTTTTAAGTTTTATGATCTTGAAAAGTTCAGCTATTTTGGTTCTCAACAAACTTTATTATTTGTGCTGCCACATCAATTGTTGTAGTCACTTGTTATCATCTTGAAAAGTTCAGCTATTTTGGTTCTCAACAAACTTTATTATTTGTGCTGCCTAATTGTTGTAGTCACTAAGTCTTGTTTAGTTGTTACCATGTTACAATCTTTTCTAACCTGACATGCACAGGTGAGGTGTATTACAGATGCATCCTCCTTCCACCATAAACCCTACCACCCCCAAGCATTACATTGATCTTCTCCTGAAATCATTTCTGAATATCGGTACAGTGGCCCCCCACCCCCCTTTTAAGACCGGTGTCACGAACTAAAAACGCTGCCTGAACAATCCTTCTCATTGCGGTCAATGCGCATGTGCTAACATGGGGAGATTAATCAGGTCGTGAACAACCTAACCCTAACCCTAACCCATGGTTCGTTCGGTCAAAGGGTCGCATTTTTTAAGTCCAAGATTGGCGCATGCGCATTGACCGCAATGAGAAGGATTGTTCAGCAGAGGTTTCAGTTCGTGACACCGGCCAGGCCCAATTTAAGACTTCTCCCTTTTTAAAGACCTTGATTGTTCAGATCTTCTGTTCTTATCCCCTCATACACAAAAAATGTCAGTCACGCATCTACTGCCTTCAGAAACTTAGGAAGTTGAATGTGAACTCTTCTATCCTTCAAACTTTCTACCGCTCTTTCATCGAGTCTGTCATCACTTTTGGTTTTGTGTCCTGGTATGGAGGTCTGAGTGTGAAGAACAGGAATGTCTTAGTGCGAATGGTGAATGTCAGTAGCAAGGTGATTGGCAGGCAGCAAGCAAGTGTGGAGTCCCTGTATGAAAAGCGTGTGGTGAGAAAGAGTAGGCGGATAGCTTCAGATAGGTCCCATGTCCTAGCCCACCTCTATGAACTCCTTCCCTCTGGCCGTAGACTTCGCACGCACAAAACTAGGACACTCAGGCTGCAAAACAGCTTCATCCCCAAATCCATCACCCTTAGCAACATGTAAACACATCCACATACCCGACTCAGCCCCTCTTCTGCCAGTGCAATCAGTAGTAATGTTTGTTTTTATGTACAACCGTATTGGTTTTATGTACAACCGTATATTTCCTGCGATATATTGTATGTTATGATATTTTGCAATGATGTTTAGCCATAGTTCGTTATACGCGTAGGTGTGCGAGAATATGTAAGCGCAGTGCTCTAAAGATGTCCATGTTATATAGTGCTATATGTTTTATGTAAAATCAATGTCTTGTTTGTATTATTGTTATGTACCACCCCTGAATTTCTCTATGAGATAATAAAGTATTCTTATTCTTATTATTCTTATTCTGACGGCTCTGTAAATTAACCCCCATTTTAAGACTCCCTCCTTTTTAAAGCCTTAATTATGCTGATGGGGTCTATGTCGACCAAAAGAGTGGGATTCCCTGTAGGTGGAGTTCCTGTAGAGGGATTCCCTGTATACAGGGAATCCCATAGGTTAGAGTTTGTCAATAAAACTTGCAAACCATACTCGAATTTCTAAGAATTATCACTAAAGATTGAAAAACATCAATTTCTACCAATGTCGCTAAGCATCACGTGACTTTCAGCGAAACACTACTGGAACTAGACCCTGTGGGATTCCCTGTATACAGGAAATCCCCCTACAGGAACTCCACCTACAGGGAATCCCACTCTTTTGGTCGACATAGACCCCATCAGCCTTAATTATTTTCTCAAATGTGGGGAGGTCTTAAGGGGGAGTTCAGCTGTGCCCGATTGACACCCACATTTCTTTCCATCCAACAAATCTTCTTCTTCTTCTTCTGCGTTCGTGGGCTCAAACTCCCACGTACACTCGTGTTTTTTGCACGAGTGGAATTTCACGTGTATGACCGTTTTTTTTACCCCGCCATTTAGGCAGCCATACGCCGTTTTCGGAGGAAGCATGCTGGGTATTTTCGTGTTTCTATAACCCACCGAACTCTGACATGGATTACAGGATCTTTTTCGTGCCGCACTTGGTCTTGTGCTTGCGTGTACACACGGGGGGGAGTGTTCGGACACCGAGAAGAGTCTGCACACAAAGTTGACTCTGAGAAATAAATCTCTCGCCGAACGTGGGGACGAACTCACGCTGACAGCGGCCAATTGGATACAAATCCAGCGCGCTACCGACTGAGCTACATCCCCGCCATCCAACAAATGAAACAACCAATTCTGCAGCATATTGACCGGATGCAAAGACTGACCGATCTGATGCCATTGACGCTGGAGACGTTGACGATGCTGCCTTTTGTTTCCACCAGGTGCGGGACGGCCAGCATGGTCAGGTGGTATATAGACCTGTCGACCGCAAGCTGTAAGTTTAGTTTTATGATTCTATTTAAAACCTTTATTTACAATGGTGCAGTGCGTCGTGTCCTCTCCCTCTCCCAATATATATATATATATATACACCCCCCTCCTTCCCCCTCTGGGTGGTATAGAGACCTGTCGACCGCAAGCTGTAAGTTTAGTTTTATGATTCTATTTAAAACCTTTATTTACAATGGTGCAGTGCGTCGTGTCCTCTCCCTCTCCCAATATATATATATATATATACACCCCCCTCCTTCCTCCTGTGGGTGGTATAATTTATAGACCTGTCGACCACAAGCAGTAAGTATAGTTGAAAGGTAAGTATAGTGCATTGGGACAGTGGTATACAGAGTCATCTCCCTCTCCCCAGTCCCCGTCATCCTCAGGTTGGTTTAAACACCTGCACAACAACAACTATACTGTATAGATGAAATCATAGCCAAGACAGTGGTACAATACATGCCATGCACTTCCCTCCTCCTCACCAACCACACACCCCTGCCACTTGCAAACACAACCCCCACCCCCTTTCCCCCATGCCTACCCCAGATGAAATTAATTGCTGCCTTATTCTCGTTTCCACCAAGTGAGGGCTTCCAGCCTGATATAGTTAGGCAGCATGTAGCCTCTTAGAATGAAAAGTACTAAATGTTTTAACCTATGTTAGTACAGTATCCTCTCGATCCCTTCTCACTTCCAAACCCCTCCCCCCTCCCCTTCCCCAGACGATAGTGCATTTTGTTTCCACCAGGTAAGGAGCTGCCAGCATGCATGTTCATGAAGACATGAAGATCAGCAACTACAGTCCCATCAGTGTTGTTCCCAGGCCTCAATCTTCGGTCATTTACACATACATGTTTCATCTGAGACATTGTTCCAACCCCAGGACAATAGAATGTCAATAGCTTTGACACGTTTGATGTCTTCTAGCGGACACAACAATTTCTTTGCAGCCAGGACATTCTGACCATTATATTATATACTAGCAGTTAAGCCCGGCTTCGCCCTGGAGTAAGCGGAGCCCTGTAGCAATTTAAGACGCTCGCTATCCCATTATCATTAGCTTTACCTCCTTTGTTTGGATACAAAAAAAGAGTTATCTCCCTTACCTTCTAGAAATTTCCGGAACTGTCCAGTTAATTTTTCATTCTTCATTTCTTCCCCTCATAGGAGCAATAGGGAGTCTCTAATATCACTGGCATGATGTGCTTGCTACAGGTGAACAGTAGGCACTGAACTGGTCTTGCACCATATAGGCTGTATTCAATAAATGGGAGGTCCATAATCTGAGAAAGGAAACAATGAATCAAGAAACTAAAACCCAGGTGCACATCTGCGGCACCTAGAGAGTGTACGTGCACACTATCTTGTTCCTGCCTCTTGCCATCTCAGAGGTATGGCGACCATAGACAAAAAAGAGTTATCTCCCTTACCTTCTGGAAATTTCCGGAACTGTCCAGTTAATTTTTCATTCTTCATTTCTTCCCCTCATAGGAGCAATTATAGCGAGTCTCTAATATCACTGGCATGATGTGCTTGCTACAGGTGAACAGTAGGCACTGAACTGGTCTTGCACCATATAGGCTGTATTCAATAAATGGGAGGTCCATAATCTGAGAAAGGAAACAATGAATCAAGAAACTAAAACCCAGGTGCACATCTGCGGCACCTAGGGAGTGTACGTGCACACTATCTTGTTCCTGCCTCTTGCCATCTCAGAGGTATGGCGACCACAGACAAAAAAGAGTTATCTCCCTTACTTTCTAGAAATTTCCGGAACTGTCCAGTTAATTTTTCATTCTTCATTTCTTCCCCTCATAGGAGCAATAGCAAGTCTCTAATATCACTGGCATGATGTGCTTGCTACAGGTGAACAGTTATCTCCCTTACCTTCTAGAAATTTCCGGAACTGTCCAGTTAATTTTTCATTCTTCATTTCTTCCCCTCATAGGAGCAATAGCAAGTCTCTAATATCACTGGCATGATGTGCTTGCTACAGGTGAACAGTAGGCACTGAACTGGTCTTGCACCATATAGGCTGTATTCAATAAATGGGAGGTCCATAATCTGAGAAAGGAAACAATGAATCAAGAAACTAAAACCCAGGTGCACATCTGCGGCACCTAGGGAGTGTACGTGCACACTATCTTGTTCCTGCCTCTTGCCAGCTCAGAGGTATGGCGACCACAGACAAAAAAGAGTTATCTCCCTTACCTTCTAGAAATTTCCGGAACTGTCCAGTTAATTTTTCATTCTTCATTTCTTCCCCTCATAGGAGCAATAGCAAGTCTCTAATATCACTGGCATGATGTGCTTGCTACAGGTGAACAGTAGGCACTGAACTGGTCTTGCACCATATAGGCTGTATTCAATAAATGGGAGGTCCATAATCTGAGAAAGGAAACAATGAATCAAGAAACTAAAACCCAGGTGCACATTTGCGGCACCTAGGGAGTGTACGTGCACACTATCTTGTTCCTGCCTCTTGCCATCTCAGAGGTATGGCGACCACAGACAGACACACACACACACAGACAGACACTCTCTTTTATTTATATGTATAGATCCAGGTCCAATTGACCTACTGTCCTCTGTCGCTGGGAACAACACTGGCAGTATAGTTTTATACCCATGACACACCTGACGTTGATGTTGAAGACACGATCATACTGCTCTAGGGATGTGTTCTCTATGCTGCCGAACTCAATGACTCCTGCACAGTTCACCTGCAATACAATATGAAACAAGGGATTGACCATACAGTGAGATGGTGATATGTGTATACTGTATAGCCATACAGTTCTCTTCAAAATGAAATTTAGGTTTACAGATGAGTTCCACAAATGTATGTCAGTCCAGTACGCAATCCAAGTGTGGTAAAATGATCTGCAGGGGCTTTTCTCTTGCCTTCAAAGTAAATGTGCATGCACTTCAAGTACATTTATACATTCATTCAGACACCTGAAAAAAGAGACTGTCAAGAAACACACACACACTAAAAAAATAAAAAGTCGATAATTTACAGTTTACGTGTACTATACCAGTATATTCAGCTTTCCATATTGTTTTATCGTCTCATCCAACACTAGCTTTGTGTCTTCCTCTTTACTCAAGTCTCCCACCAAAAGCAAGGGCTGCAAAAAAAAAAGAAAGATCTTGATATTATTATAAATGTCAATTAGTTATTCGAAACACAAACACAGAATACCCTTACAGAAAAGAGGTTGCAGCAGCCTCGCCACAATGTGAAGCCATAATTTAGCAGGATATTAGATCTGCTGCAACCCACTGGCCGCTGCTACATACTTTGTGACCTCCCCACAGGTAGGCATTTGGTCAATGTGGACATTCTGAACAACAAACTTATAACTGTGGAAATTAAAGTAGAAATGCGACACAACAGTTTTCAAAAGTCATAAAAAAAATAACACTTATACATGCACAAACGCAAAAACACTACTGTAACAAGCACTAAAAAAGTTGTTACAAAATGAATCTACTCCAAAAAATGGAAAAAACATTTTTGAACAGCATCCACTATAGCACAAAACACAAACAAACAAAACAAAAACACACACACACCAAAAAAACACAAGTCCATAAAATATATATAGTTAAACTTCAAACCCATTAGTTTGTTAAAAAAATGACTGTTTTTGTCAGTTGCATTCATGAGCATTGAACAGCTATTAATTATTATATGTTAATCAGCAATACAAAACAAAGTTAGTCAGGATCACAAAGGGTGACAAAAAGCCTTCGGTTGAGATTACAATGCTATCAACAACAACAAAAATACATAAGAACATGTAAGTCAAAGCATAAAAAAATGAATCAACAGAAATCAGATAGGAAGAAAGAAAAAGCTACATGCAAGGTACACTTATAAGCCAGATATATATATAACAATATCCAAGTGGTGTTACTTGGAGCATTAGAACCTGCCTTGACTGAGTTTATTATCTGAATTCTGATGCCACAAGAACACAAGGAACCACAAATACAATTGCAACAAGAAACAAAGTGTTACTGAATTTTGTTTACATTCTATTAGATTAAGCACAGCCAACACAAAGCTAACATGCAAACTCAGTATACATGCACCTGAAGCCACCAGAACTTTCTGACAATAATTCTTACGTACTTTACAATTCCCAGCTTGTACCTTTTTCCCCACAGCTTGTTCACACTGGCTCCCTACTTGCTGCAGATTCTCAGACTTCCGCCCTGTTAGCGCCACAGATGCACCAAGCTTGGAAAACAGCACTGCTGTAGCAGCACCAATGCCAGAGCTTGCACCTGCAATCAGTTGGCAACCCTGTCAAAAATACTGTGAAACACACTTTTAAGACCTACACAAATCAGAGAACTCACCCCAGCAAGCAGTCAGGGTGTTAATTTTTGGTATGTAATTTTTTGTTCTTCATTCCATTAACTCCATTATCCCAATGCTGGGAATTCGGGTCGCTTCCTCCCGTGGAAAGCTAGCAGCAACATGAGTTGCACTGCCCAGGAGTGTGGGTGCTTAGGTGTAATCAGCCATCTGCACTAATGACAGAATGACCAAGGTCTTTTATGTGCCACTGTGGTGAGTACTGAGTGTACCTAGTGTCTCTGAGTCTGCACATAAAGTTGACCCATATCCCTCCCTGCCTGGATTTTAACCCATGACATTAAGATCACATGTCCAGTGCTCTACCAACTTAGTGGAGGGATGGTCTTATTTCATGTTAAAGACTGCATGGCCAGATCTTAAACAGTCAGAGTTAGCCTTTCACAATATTAACATTGGTGTCAATATACTTATTCAGCTAAAGATTCCCATAGTGCACAGAAAGAAGCAATGCTGTAGATATTTGGTATGCAGAAGAGTGCTCTTAGTCTTATTGCAGGTTACAAGCCTTGACAGAACTATTTTGGTTAACACAGGAAGAAAAGTACCTTGCTGAATGTAGTGCTCAGTGACGGTACCACCAGTATGAATTCCCATGCCAATTCTATTTTCAAGAGTGTTCTGTTTCATGTGTTCCTTTATTGTTTCACTGACAATATCGCCATACTTTACTTAATGTTAAGATCGTTAATTTTTCATTGCAACAAAGCTGATTCTGATTGTTTCTCACTATGTCTGTCTCTCTTTTATGTCTTGGTTTGTCTCTCTCCTCACCGTCTCTGTCTCTGTCATCTTTTGATTCCTAAGGAAATCCCTATGCAGGGCAACTACCCTCATTATGGTTGCTGCGCCCAAGGTCCCCAGAGTGAAAGATAGGAGTGGATAGTGTACCTATTGAAATAACACAAGGGTGTGTCGGTAGGCAAGCTACGGTTTTTCGCAATTCGCCCCATAGAGCCTATAGCTTCATGCCCTGAATGGGTCCCTGTCAAAATAACACACATGCCAACATGGCAACAATGATACGCGGTATAGTAATCTTTCTGGGTCAGATATTATGTCTTACTAACCATGTAGTTTCGTGCTCCGAAATGCACAGCTGACCTCAATTGCAAGGTGTATGCTAGCGCTAGCCACAGCATTTCATGTGCCATGAAAGTCATTCTTGCTTACACTACGTGCCTACACTACAATCACAATGTCTATGTACACCGCCCCCAATCTGGACAATTATTCTTCCATGCAAAGACAAACGCGACAGCTAAATCGACAAGCACGAAAGTACCGATCAACATCTTATGCAAAATAAAATGCTACGTGTTATGCCGGTTGTTTGTTGCGTTTACCGAAAACCCACCAGTTATAAGCGCAACCTTGCCCGTCAAGTTTCCTAAGGAGGCCGCCATCTTGAAGTCGTGTACCGTCAAAAAGGTGGATCGGCTCTCCTGCTCGATGTTGACTAAACCAGCAAAATGATCATTAAATTAAATTTGTGGAAAAAGATTTTTGTGTGTTTTGAATTGAGTTGTTTCTGTAACTTATCGGCAGTCGAACGACTCGAATAAATATATTATCAGTTCCAAGCAGAGGAGGAATTTGACAGCGGCGCCGCGGTACAACGGCTCAGTGACTGATAAACAATTAGCCTAAGCCGCTGAGTCTGAACCGTAACCTCATAACGGTCAGTTCCTTTCTTCTATAAGCTTTCTCGGTTTGAAGATGGAATGGGGCTTGCATTTTAACAACGATATTCAAAAAAGTCTATCAATTTGCAAAGGCGGAAACTGGAACTAAAATAATTTTTGAAACAAAAATGAACACTAAAAAAAAATCATAACGCCGAGGGGTGTTAAAGGCCTTGGTTTGTCCCTTTTAAATCTCAGTACATCGTCGATCGTTTTCCAGTCTATTTCTCATTAAGTCTATCAGTTACAGTTTCAGCTTGATATAGCTAGCTATCTTAACTCTGTTAATTCATTTTGAAAAATGAAGTGGTCTGGCGCCGGCAGTTTCTCCGATCCACATCATTGTTCCGCCCAGAAACTGTCAGATGACACGACATTTTGGTCCACAACGTTCAAAGATGTCTTTCGGGTTTTCAGAATTTTAAGGAAATGTGCACACCTTAGAACCATGATGTGATGCTAATCTTATATTTGTCATCCTCTTCCTTGCAATAAAGAGATGATTTTCAATGGGATGTTGACGTAATTGTGAACACTTCAGACGGTGTTTTCTCACATAATTTAGATTCGTTTGTATTTTTAGCAGAAGCGGATTAGGGGTGGGTGGGGGGGGTGTTACAGGGGTTCCGGAACCCCCCGGCTGTCCACCCCCCCCCCCCCAAAAAAAAAAAATTCTGTCTATGAATTTTTATTTTTATTTGTTTCTGTCTGTAAAGCCGGGGAAAGAGTTAATTGTTTAATTGTCACAGTTGATCATGTTTAAAATCAAGGATAAGCCACAAATTGTTTATAAAATAGCTAAAATTCTTCAGTTTCACGGGGGCTTTGTGACCCCTGGACCCCAGGTTGTGACCCCCCCCCCCACCCTCCCTTAACTGCTCCGCCCTTGTTGAGCACCATGCAGTGCCGCCATCATAGGGAAATACTCATGTTTATCGCAAGAAAATCAGATGAAAATAAACAAGTGTTGACCTTAACGGGGTCAATAAGCCGCCCATGGTAATATGGGGGTGGGACATGGATTTTTGATCGAGACTTAATGTAAATCTGAAGCACCATAAATCGTTCATAACGACCGATTTTTGAAGAATTATTCCGTAAATAAACAAATAAATAGTGACGTCATTTGAACTACACAGTCTATAATTATGTGGTGGTTTGTGGACGACCCACTTTTGAATTAAAGAAGGCATTTTACTTTGTTTATTTCTATTTGGATGGCGTGGGTTGTGTCAAAAACTTCCCAATTTAAAGTGTTTTTTTTCACATTTTAACGTTACCTTACAAGATACTATTTTTAAAATAGTTCAAAACAAAGCGTCTGATAGTAACTAATGCCTTTGCGGACCGAATCACGAAACACTGTGATTCAATTAGAGAGAGAGAGAGAGAGAGAGAGCCCGGGCCGTATTCTAATCCGCGACCAAATGCTAGGTTTTACTGAAGAGAGAGAGAGAGAGAAACAGAGACAGAGAGACAGACAGACAGAGACAGAGAGACAAACAGAGCTGGCGGAACACCGCTTAACACAAATTACGCATGTAACCTGCTTGAAGCAATCTCCAAAAGGCATGACTGTCAAACAATTTCATACGTTATTATGCAAGGACCTTACAAGATACTATTTTTTGAAATGGTTCAAAACAAAGCGTCGCATCAAAGATTGTAAAATCTGATAGTAGCTAATGCCTTTGCGGACCAAAGCACGAAACTCTGTGATTCAATTAGAGAGAGAGAGAGGGAGAGGCCGGGTCGTATTCTAATCCACGATCAAATGCTAGGTTTTACTGAAGAGAGAGAGAAACAGAGACAGACAGACAGAGACAGACAGACAGACAGATGGAGGGAGTTCTAATCCAACGCATGCTGTCAGTGATAGAACGAGACTCGAAGGGAAGTAACTCGAAGTTCTGGGTGCGGGAATTCCCGCAAACCTATGGGTCTGTCAGTGGGTTTCGTCCCCTGGCTCGGTTTGTAAAAGTGTTAAAAGCCAATATCTTCCGTTTGACTACCGTTAGGAATGTAATTTTTTGCATACACCCTGTCTAACCCTATTCCTAACAATTTCACGAAATTTGAGCTTAATTGACCTAGAGATACAAGTCTTACCCGACAAACTCCGACCGACTGACCGCCCGCCCGCCTCAAACAAACAGACAGAGCAAATCCAGTAAGCCCCATTATACTAATGGCGGCTTAAAAAAAATCACATACAACCCAAAATCGGCAACGAGCCATAATCTGAGAAAATTGTCTCCCATAATCGATTTTGTAAACGCTCCAAATAATTTAACTAGAAAGCAAAACTGAGATCAAAAGAACTATAGATTTAAAAAAAAAAAAAAAAACTAACCACCACATTTTTTGTATCTACCGTACATGCGCCATGAGCAAAACATGTCGTGCTGACATTATAAATGCCGTGAATAACAAAATACACAGCTTAGAACAGAGTATATTTTTTGCTTTGACCACCATACAATATCACAAGTGTAAAGAGATGACATCAGCAGGAAACTCCATTATTTTTTCTACGCCTATCACGAATACACGCTAGCAGCCAATATCAAGATATTTTTCGGATGATAAATCATGCAGACGGAGATGCCGGAGCGATTTTATTTCCCTGCGATCAGGTGTTACTTTTGTAAGATACAATCTCGGGCAATAGATTATGAAATGTTGGGCCGCTTCTGTTATGAAGACCTCTTCAAAGAATCACTGTGGCAAAAGGGAAAGCTGAATGATGAGGGCCCCAAAGGGTTTAAAATCGTGATCGTGATTGGTGTTTTTTGACCTTTCTGTGACCGTGATTGCCGAAATTTCCATTTCTGTGATCGTGATGGGACTTTGCCCGTGATCCGTGATGACAAAAAAATCAAGTCTCGTGATCGTGATTGTCAATTGTTTTCGTGATCGTGATGGGCATTATTGCAAAGCATTTTATTTTCAACGTACATTTTTCTCAGCTGTATCACTCGATGAGTATGATCCTCTATTCGTCAAGGAACTAATCCCGATTGAAGGGAAGCAACAACACATTCAGAAATATGATTTTGACAGCGATTGCTTCCCTTTAAGAGAACCAATCACACAAAAAAAGAGATCCAATCAGAAGGCGAATTGCAAAAGTCTGCCAAACTTCATCCAATGGAAGGGCTTCGTGCTAAAGTTTTGAGTGCATGCAGTCAAATTCGAATTCGAAAATCAAAAATGGCGTGCAGCGGTACTGTCATCGAACTTCTGTTATATTTTGTGGATTCAAGCCAGACCAAAGCAGGCGGCGAGAATGCCTTCCTTGGTGGAAAGGTCAGGCTACGGGTCCGTCTTTCCGAAGACGAAATGTCAACGTATGTCATCTATCAGGGCCGGACTAGGTAAGTACTAGGGGGGTGGGGGGGGGTGGTTACAGATGAGGGTCCAGGGGGCAAAGCCCCTTGGTGGGGGTCCTGGTGACGAAGCCCCCTTGGTGGGGGTTGCAAGGGGGCTTCGCCCCCTTGAAGCTGAACGTTTTTTGATGTTTCTGGAGGGAAAGGAAGCCCCTCCTTGAACGAAAAAGGTAAATTCGACAGCAAGCTGTATAGGCAATGAAGAAGAATTGAGATTGTTGAAGAAAAATGTCTTTCGAAAGGGGGTGAGAGGTGCGATTTCTCCTCGGATGTTATGATGATCCAGATGCAACCCCCCCCCCCCACCCCCACCCCAAAAAAAGCGTTTTGAAGGTACATGCTTAGGCGAGGGGGGGGGGGGGTTGCGCAACCCCTGTAACCCCCCCCCCCCCCCCCCGTAGTCCGGCCCTGTCTATGTTGCTCTATGACTGTTCTGAATGTAGGCAAAGATCTTGAAATTTGTTCAAGATCTTTGAGTTTGATTGAGATCATTGACATTGTCGACATTGCCACGTCCGGCTGTCACTCGCTCAGTGTGACCTCGACTGGATCGAGTCTGATCGAGTCTGCGTATAGCCAAAACCGAAACTAGAAATGTGTTTTTCATCCCAGCAACGTGGACACGCTTGGCATAGATTCTAATTGTCGCTTCTTTGCATTAAGCTTGGATTTATTTTAGCGCCTGTAAACTTATCAACAATGGGTGAAATTCAGGAACTATGGCGGGCAGACGTGCCAGTTTGGGTCACTTGATCCTCATGGCAAAGTCGACCAAAGTCATGTTCGTTGGGGATTTTGTTATTATAGACTCTACCATCACACATACATGTACTTTAATTTCAATTCACCCAATAGTTTTTGAGAAAATGGGTTTAAAAGATTTAGCTCTGGAAATGTGAAATTGTGCAAGTATACATTCATGTGTGTGAGTGAGGGTGTGGGAGTTGAATGTGTATGAGTGTATATTCCTTCACCCACCTTCATGATTCCTAGACTGACCTTTAGTCAGGATTATAGACTCTACCATCACACATACATGTACTTTAATTTCAATCCACCCAATTTGAGAAAATGGGTTTAAAAGATTTAGCTCTGGAAATGTGAAATTGTGCAAGTATATATTCATGTGTGTGAGTGAGGGTGTTGGAGTTGAATGTGTATGAGTGCAGGGGCGGATTAGGGGGGGGGTTACAGGGGTTCCGGAACCCCCCCCCCCCCGCCCCCCCGGCTGTCAAAAAAAAAATAATAACTTTAAAAGAAATATTGAGTGGCTGCTGACACCAGTTGATCATGTTTAAAATCAAGGATAAGCCATAAATTGTTCATGAAATAGCTAAATCTCTTCAGCTTCTGGGGGACTAAGCCCCCCAGACCCCCCAACGGGGCCTTGCCCTGGATCCCAGGTTGTAACCCCCCCTCTGGCTTAACTGCTCCGCCCCTGGAGTGTATATTCTTGTGAGTGTCTGTATGAGAGAGAGAGAGAGAGCGAGAGAAAAAAAACAATGAAAACAACATTCTTGTTACTGATTACAAATCATGATATGTATTTCTATGTGTGTATGAAAGAGAATTTAAAAAAAAATAATAAAAAAGTGCAACAGTTGTCACTTTGTGTTGAATAAACAATAGATCCAGAGGAGCGAATTACTGTGTGGTTGTGTTTACTTTGACACGTGCTTTCTGTACATGCAACTTTTACCGTGACCGTGATTTGCCACTGGTGTTCGTGATCGTGAAAACAAAAATCAAGGTAACTGTGATCGTGAAAGCTAAAATTTCCCTTCCCGTGATCGTGATGATACCCCCCCTTTGGGGCCCTCACCATGATTGTTATCTTGTCTGACGTGTCTGGTATGAACACAGCTCCGTCACGCATGACATTCACAGTCTTTAGAACTTTCACGGGGTTTGCATAATGCGCACTGACACCGAGCAAACACAATTAAGCTCAGTGTCCAATCAGTCCTGCTCTAGCTGCCGCACACTTCCCCCAACCCCCCTCCTCGTGCCATCTTCACCCCCCCCCCTCTCCCCACCAACACATACACTAACTTCGATAATGGTATAGAAGTACAGCCGACGTACATAAGACCAAGCCCTTGAGAGCTTCAGTCAACGCTTGAATTTTGCAGTGGTAACATCCGGTTTGCTCTCGCAGAGCTGACCATACTTGTCAAGAAGGATCGAGTAGAAAAAATAAACGACTTGGCAGGGCCCTTCGAACTCAAGGCCTCGGGGACTCGAAATGTCGGGGCTGATGTCTTAACCGCTAGGCCACTTCACCAGTGTTGTCAAAGATAAAAAATTGATAATTTTATATCATTCTACGCTTGAATTACCATTCATGCGTTGCAAAAACGTACAAATTTACATTAAAATTTGCCTTTATTTGCAAACATGTTTTATGGAATCGCAGTACATGTTTACACCGTCATGCTACACGACATTCGCGCCATGCAAATAGCTGCGATATCTCTATTTACAACATGCAAGAAAATGACAAGAACAGTAATTGAATCTCTCCAAAGGTCTGTGCAGTTGAAACCAGACATCTAAGAAATGGTTATACATGTATTCACTTCCGTGACCAATGGGCGGATAGAGATATAATTAAATCATGGTGCTTCAAGAATAACATAACATGAATTCATATCAATGTTTTTCCTTCTTTTTCTCATTCTTTGTACCCCCCGCCGGTTAGGGGGAAGAATTTACCCGATGCTCCCCAGCATGTCGTAAGAGGCGACTAACGGATTCTGTTTCTCCTTTTACCCTTGTTAAGTGTTTCTTGTATAGAATATAGTCAATTTTTGTAAAGATTTTAGTCAAGCAGTATGTAAGAAATGTTACGTCCTTTGTACTGGAAACTTGCATTCTCCCAGTAAGGTAATATATTGTACTACGTTGCAAGCCCCTAGAGCAAATTTTTGATTAGTGCTTTTGTGAACAAGAAACAATTGACAAGTGGCTCTATCCCATCTTCCCCCTTTCCCCGTCGCGATATAACCTTCGTGGTTGAAAACGACGTTAAACACCAAATAAAGAAAGAAAGACGTTAAGTAATTACCAAAGAAAATTAGTATTCCATAGAATTGTTTAATTTGATTCAGCAAAATCCTTTTGTAGAAAATCCGCAAGCTTGTTGTTAAAATCTTTCTCATTTATTTGTTCTCTGAGAACTTTAAGTAGGCCTAGTGAGTTTCAGACATCGCTGTCAGAGAAGTTCAAGCTTGATTTATACAGATCTAATCGGGGGAGGGGGACAAGACATTTATTTTGGCGTCGTGGTTTATTGATCTTCTTCTTTCTTCTTGTCGACCGCCTTTACACTTGGAGTCTAGCTCTGGATATGGAGCTGGTGGTCTTTTGTAGAGCTTCCACGGGACCGTGCAGCTTGTCTTGGAGGGTCGTCGGCCTGGTTCAAGCCTCTGTCCTCAAGGGCTTTTTGATATTTTGTTGTGTTTTTCGTACTCGTTTTGTATTTTTTTTTCGTTTTTGGTATTGACACAGATTGTGTTCGATAATTAAAACAAAAGTGTTCCTTATTGTTTTTCTCTCTTCTTTTTTCAAAAAATGTGTCGCATTGATCATATTCCGCCATGAATTTTCAGGCATGTTTATGTGAGCACATATCATAAGTTTTAAACTTGTTGTGCTCCGTTTTAATGATGTTGTTATATTATCATGTGTCTGTTTACGAATAAAATACTGTTCAAACAACAAAAAAGGGCTTGAGGTTCTTGCCGTCCTGTAGGACGTGGGCTGTGTCTTGTTCTGCTTCTCCACAGGGGCACATGGGGGAGGGCAGCTCGCAGTTTCTTGTGCATGTGTTGTTGCAGTCTGTTGTGCCCTGTTCTCAGGCGGAAAATTGTTACATGGTGGGTTATTGATTACAATATAAGAAAGAAGGGTTGGGGGTGCTCTTTTGTTCATAATTTTGTACAGTATAGTTGCTTTATTGTAACGTAATCTCCAGTTTAGAGTCAGCATGTTTAAATGTTTGTAATGTTTTGTTAGAAGTGTAGTATGTTTTAACAGTCATTCATTTTGTTTTTCTCGACGCTATCTATTTAAAAAAAAAAACCCACCTCTAAACGAGAGGGATCAAGACAAAGACAAAGAAGCAGCTGTCGAAAGCAAAAGGTGAATCTGTGAACATCAGAGAACATGCTGTTTGGTTTACTTAATCAGGGCAGGTGTGTGTGTGTGTGTGTGTGTGTGTGTGTGTGTGTGTGTGTGTGTGTGTGTGTGTGCGTGCGTGCGTGTGTGTGTGTGTGTGCGTGCTTGCGTGTGTGTGTGTGTGTGTGTGGTTGTGTGTGTGTGGTTGTCTTTGTGTGGTTTTGTGTGTGTGTGTGTGTGTGTGTGTGTGTGTGTGTGTGTGTGTGTGCGTTAGCATGTAGGCGTGGTTTTTGTTACTCTTTTATACTAACCACGGTTTTACTCTCACTGTCTGACAGTACACAATTCGGAGTGCACACATTTAACACATTCGAGAATGACAGTCGCGTGCTCATTTCAATGATTCGTTCCGGTGCCAGGAGATTAATTTCGCATAACTTTCACTCAAGTTACTCTAATGCATAATTATGTCGAATGCATTTAGAGCGCTTACTTCCCTTTGTTTCTCAGATCACACATTACCTTATGTCCTCCACCTTCCCATCGTCGCCTCCTCTCAATCTTACTACAAACAAAATCGTGTACACTGTTCTAGCTTCCTGTACCAGAAAAGGTACATTCGGCTTTATTGCACTCTCTCTTACTCTGTTTAATAATAATAATGATAATATGGGAGATTTATAGAGCGCTTGACGTTCTCTAAGCGCTTTACAATGAATAACATTCATATACATACAAAGCGAAGCGAAAAAGCATGTGCAGCAGCATTCCGCACGCAAGTGGAGAACGAAACACTGTGTAAATACAAGCTGCAAGCATACTAACACAGGCAAAACATTCAAACACCTGATCAAAAATGCACCATATTGAAACAAAAAATAATCAAATTACTGTGTGAAGAAGTGTGTTTTAAGGTTTGATTTGAAGGAACAAAAAGTTTGGCAGTGTCGGATTGAGTAAGGGAGAGAGTTCCACGCAACGGCTGCTGAATGGGAGAAGGCTCTCTGACCGTGCTGTTTGCGACTGAAAGAAGATAGACGGAACATTCTAGTGTCTACAGAGGAGCGGAGGTGAGGTTGTGTAGAGTGTGAACAGGTCAGACAGGTAGGATGGGGCTGAGCCAGATATGATTTTGTAGCAAATACAGCAGCACTTGTATTGGATTCTCAGCTCTACAGGGAGCCAATGAAGTTTCTTAAGCAAGGGGGAACAGGACTGAGACCGAGGGGCTTTGCAGACAAGCCGGGCTGCAGAATTTTGAACGCGCTGCAAAGGATGGATGACAGACTGAGGACAGCCAATGAGAACAGAATTTCCGTAGTCTAATCGAGAAAGAATGTAGGAAGAAACAAGGGTCTTGGTGGCATCTTCGGTAAGGTATGGGCGGATAGAACCTATTCTCTTAACAGTACAAGATCCCTGAACAATTTATTGAGCAAATACTGTGGAACTCTGTATACATAACAAACACGTATATATTTTTGGTGTGTGTCCAAATCAAAGGATGCTTTTATTTCACGTGGAAGCTTGAACATGTTGATGGTCAATTTTACAATCGTTTTCTCGAAAATATAAGTGTCTTGAAGTCTCATGATTATGCATCACAACCTTGTCACTTTAGTCACATTTCCATTGGCAAAATGAAACAGGTTCTCCACAGTGCCACGAATCAGAGCCGCGCGCGCGCTGAACATACTGTTTGACGTCACTAACACGTCACACTGCGTAAGCACATGCTGGTCGAGGAGGGCGTATTCAAAGCCGAGGCACGCCCTCTCCTGGTCCCTGTCTCCTCGAGTTTTGTCCACGTGCAGAATAACCCCGCCCGTATCGTGGTGAGCAGACCCAAACTTCTTCCGGGACATCTCCCTCACATCCGGGTTGTCCGTGGCCAGAAACACGTCACTTCCGTTGCTGACATAAGCTTGGAGAAAGTCCCACAGGGCTCCCAATTTGTTGACGTCGTTTCGCTTCTCCGTGTCTTTGGGGTTGTACTTGCTGACTCCTATTCTAACGTGGGCACAGACGAAGGGTTTGGTTCTGTTGAAATAACGACACTGGCGGAGAAAGTCCTCCGCGTGGTCCTGAAGATGCTGGGTGGGCTTCATCAGCATGCTCCACGCCTCCTTGAAGAACCAGGGCCTCCCGTGCAGCGCCAAAGGCGGCAGCTTCTTCTTGTAGTGGGGGTTGCCCCGAACTGACCAGAAGTGCTCCACGTTCGTCCTCACGAAGATCACGTCTTCGGGGTATGCTTCGTCAACGTCAACTTTCAACAAATTTCCATGGAAGGCTCCTTTAGCGTCCATGCTGTCGATAAACCGAACTGATTTGTTTTGTATATCGCTCTCTGTCACGTTCCATGCGACTTGGTTGGGCTGGTAAAATCGGTTGAGGTTGCAGGGATTTGTCATGTTGATGCCGAACCGGCGTCCGGTGACGTAGGCTATGAGGAAAGTGCTGACCAATCCTCTTTGTCTATCTCCCCAACCCGCGCATGGCCGGCGCCCATCGCACAAGTAAATCAGATACTTCTGTCTGTGTGGGTTTGTTCCGTTGCTTATTCCTGTGCTGTCTGTCTTTCTTCCGTTTCGTATTGAAGACCTTGTGCTGTGTGTGTTTATATGTTGCTGAGAAGTAGAATTTGAATCGGGTTGTCTGATATCCTTTTTCTTATTTTCGTTTTTGACAACCGTAGACAACTTAGCAGATGTATTCTGGCTTGGTTTCAGCGTTGAAGCTGTCTGTTGCTTTCGGTCCACCGTAGTTAGTTTCTTGACTCTTTCCGCTTTGACGCTCATAATCTTTGTATTCTTGTCATCTGAAAACGTTACTGCCTTTTTGGCTGTTGGGTCGTCACGCATGTTTACATTTCCTGACTTCTGTCGCCGCTGGGCCACCATAGAAACATTTCTTGTCTGTGCGCGTGCGTGGTCGAAGACACCGGGTGCGGCTAAGCTGTTCCTATTAGCTCTTTCCCCATTGGCTCTCTCCCTGGTTGATCTTTCCCCATTGGCTCTCTCTCCATTGACTCTCCTTCTAGAGGCTATCTCCCTTGTGGCTCTCTCCCCCTTCATGTAGGCGTTCATTACGAAGACAAAGATGACGACCAGGCAGCATAGACCCACCAAAATGGTCGCAGCTGACTTGACGATCTGTGGACACATAGAACAAGTATAACTCCTTTTTGACTAAATGTATTCCAATAGGCTTAGAACATTTTGTTGCCTGTCACATTGTTTCATCAGTGAATAAAATCATGTATGTATGTATGTATGTATGTATGTATGTATCAGGGCCGGACTAGGCGAAGAGGAGGGGGGGGGGGGGGTAAGCTGATGGGTAGGTCATATTCTGAGATAGGAAAATGGTCGCTCCTTGCATGAAGCGGCATAAAATAAACAATAATAAAAATGTTTTAGATAAGTGAGGTACATGTTTAGGCTAGGGGAGGGGGGGGGGGGTGCGCAACCCCCATAACCCCCCCGGTAGTCCGGCCCTGTGTATGTATGTATGTATGTATGTATGTACTAGATGATTACCCGCTTCGCCGGGTACCGGCTTCGCCGGGAGGAAGTAGAGCCGACTACCAGGCTGCGCCGGCGCACGAAGGAAAGGAGATAAACGCGCAAAACACTGGAGACCTTCTAAAAATAGTAACGTGCAGTGACCTTCTAAAAATAGTAACGTAGTAACGGGAATATGGATTGACGCCACACGGAGGAAGGGAGAAAATCGCGGCTGAAAACACTGGAGAAGATAAGGAAGAGTTACTGGAAGTGGATCCCGACAACAAAAAAACAAAAACAAAAAATCGGTTCAGCGCGCACAGCGCTGCGCGCTGAGAGCACGTGTTGAAATATCTCATCGATGAGGTTGTGTCCGGGGTGTAGCTGAATACGGTGTCCAAATTTGAAAAAGATCCACCGAGAACTTTGGCCGTGCATCGCGAACAGACAGACAGACAGACAGACAGACAGACAGACAGACACTAGTCGTATATATATATAGACTAGATGATTACCCGCTTCGCCGGGTACCGGCTTCGCCGGGAAGAAGTAGAGCCGAATACCAGGCTGCGCCTGGGACCCGGCTGTGCCGGGTGTACGCCGGCTCCGCCGGCGCACGAAGGAAAGGAGATAAACGCGCAAAAAATAGTAACGTAGTAACGGGAATATGGATTGACGCCACACGGAGGAAGGGAGATAATCGCGGCTGAAAACACTGGAGAAGATAAGGAAGAGTTACTGGTAGTGGATCCCGACAACAACAAAAAAAACAACAAAAAAATCGGTTCAGCGCGCACAGCGCTGCGCGCTGAGAGCACGTGTTGAAATATCTCATCGATGAGGTTGTGTCCGGGGTGTAGCTGAATACGGTGTCCAAATTTGAAAAAGATACACCGAGAACTTTGGCCGTGCATCGCGAACAGACAGACAGACAGACAGACAGACAGACAGACAGACACTAGTCGTATATATATATAGACTAGATGATTACCCGCTTCGCCGGGTACCGGCTTCGCCGGGAAGAAGTAGAGCCGAATACCAGGCTGCGCCTGGGACCCGGCTGTGCCGGGTGTACGCCGGCGCACGAAGGAAAGGAGATAAACGCGCAAAAAATAGTAACGTAGTAACGGGAATATGGATTGACGCCACACGGAGGAAGGGAGATAATCGCGGCTGAAAACACTGGAGAAGATAAGGAAGAGTTACTGGTAGTGGATCCCGACAAAAAAACAACAACAACAACAAAAATCGGTTCAGCGCGCATAGCGCATAGCGCTGAGAGCACGTGTTGAAATATCTCATCGATGAGGTTGTGTCCGGGGTGTAGCTGAATACGGTGTCCAAATTTGAAAAAGATCCACCGAGAACTTTGGCCGTGCATCGCGAACAGACAGACAGACAGACAGACAGACAGACACTAGTCGTGTATATATATATAGATGTATGTATGTATGTATGTATGTATGTATGTATGTATGTTTATGTGTGTGTGTGTGTGTGTGTGTGTGTGTGTGTGTGTGTGTGTGTGTGTGTGTGTGTGTGTGTTTACTTTATTCGTATAAAACTGTATGTTAAAATAGACACGTGCTTGAAATGAAGTGTAGCGGCCACAGTCTGTCAATGAGAGCATGGCTAACTATGCTTGGCATACGAGGTGTCAATATGTGTCCATTTTCAGAAGGTAAATATTGTGTTTTTGTATACTATTTATCACTGTTTTACTGAATAAACATTGCTGATATATGTATGTATGTATGTATGTATGTATGTGTGTGTGTGTGTGTGTGTGTGTGTGTGTGTGTGTGTGTGTGTGTGTGTGTGTGTGTCTATGGGTGTGTGTGCAGGGCCGGACCAAATGAGTTGTAAGGGGGGGGGGGGTTCCTCCTTTTTTGGGGGGGCAAATCAGCGAAGTGGCGAAGCCACAAGCGCGCGCCTGCAAAGCAGGCGCGCGAACTAGGGGGGTTCGGGGGCATGCTCCCCCGGAAAATTTTTGAAAAACGGTTAAAATCTGTGCAATCTGGTGCATTCTGGGCCTTGTTTTGAGGGTTAAGAGCAGCATTGTTTTGGTGCTAAAACTAGTAAAAAAAAAAACCCACTCAAAGCAAGGTACATGCTTTTTCAAGGGGTGGGGTTCCGGAACCCCTGGAACCCCCCCCCCCTGGGTCCGGCCCTGGTGTGTGTGTGTGTGTGTGAGTGTGTGTGTGTGTGTGTGTGTGTGTGTGTGTGTGCGTGTGGGTGTGTGTGTCTGTCACTGTCTGTCTGTCTGTCTGTCTGTCTCTCTCTCTCTCTCTCTCTCTCTCTCTCTCTCTCTCTCTCTCTCTCTCTCTCTCTCTCTCTCTTTGAAAGTTCATACATTTCAGTCCAACTGTGATAGCAAGAGAAAGACGAATGTATTTTCATTTTTGGTGTGTTTTGGTGCGTCTGAGTGACAGCATTTTAGAAAAGACCAAGCCTTTAAGTCTTAATCATTGCAGAATAAAGTTCAGTTCAGGTCGTGTTTAAATAGCTCTCTTTGTAATTTCCTTCTTCGTACTGGCGCATGTAGCTTACCAGAAGATGATGTCGAGCTATTTGCAATTACAAATCATGAAAGGAGTTGAAAAGTTGAACAGATCAGACGCGAACACGTTTCTTAAATGTCAACCTAGGTATTACACATGTCACATGACAAACGACTCTATTCAACGCCAAGATTAAAAGCAGTGGAACCGGAGACGGAGGCGTGGGGGGTGGGGGTGGGGAGGGGGGGGATGATGGTGATGACAGGATGTTTATGATGGCAGGGGCGGATTAGGAGGGTGGTTACAGGGGTTCCGGAACACCCCCTCCCCCCTCGGCTGTAAAAAAAATAAATAAAAAAAAAAATAAAAAAGTTGTGAATGTTGTTGTTTCTGTCTGTAAAGCCGGGGGAAGTGTTAATTATTTAATCAGTATCATTTTTGTACAGTTTTAACTGCCACTCCTATGCGACATGTCTTTCTTCTAACCATACTATATGATGTCGGTGAATACAGTGGCAGTCGACAAACACAAATAATTCACACAAAAATGAGACTTAGAATTAGTGATCTAAAGAAAGACTTAGTTGAGCGACACCTTGCGGAAAACAGCGTATGCGACTGTGGTGATGGAACAGAAACTGCAACACACTTTTTACTAGAATGCCGTTTACACTTAGCTGCAAGAAACAACACAATCAACAAACTAACCAACAACCTCATACACACAGATATTCTACTTCATGGAAACCCCTCCTTGCAAACAAAAATTAACAAAAAAATCTTTTTAACAGTACAGGAATTTATTGGACAGTCCGGCCGTTTCGAACAGATAAACATGTAAAGTGAAAGCACAATCGATACGTCTACTCGTCTCTCTCTCTCTCTCTCTCTCTCTCTCTCTCTCTCTCTCTCTCTCTCTCTCTCTCTCTCTCTCTCTCTCTCTCTCTCTCTCTCTCTCTCTCTCTCTCTCTCTCTCTCTCTCTCACTCTCCCCCTCTCTCTCACTCTCCCCCTCCCTCCCTCCCTCTCTCCCTCTCTATCTCTTACTCGCTAATACCATAAATATTATATATGTATTCTTAAACGGATTTTTGTTTTGATGTACAATTTTCATTCAATTTTCTTTTCATGTTTGCTTGCTTTTCATTTAAACTGTACAATAGCCGCCATTTATATGTATTTTTCTAGAAAACTGTAAACACCACTATGCTTGTTGTTGTTTACTCTATATGCGTTTTTTGTAAATAATGCACAAACGTTGAATAAAACAGTTTAAACCATATTCTTTATATCGATTAACATGCACACGTAACCCTGTTATTCCACATCGAAATCTTGACATACTCATTTTTACCAATATCGCAGAACAAAACAATAGCAAAGACTCAACAGTAGCAAGCCCAAAGAATGTGAAAACGAAACCCACTACACCATATCAACGTATGTGCCATAATGAGTTTTACCAATATCGCAGAACAAAACAATAGCAAAGACTCATTAGTAGCAAGCCCAAAGAATGTGAAAACAAAACCCACCACACCATATAAACGTGCGACCAAAATTACAAATACGGCATCGTACAAAGCCAACACACATCAGCAATACAGACAATGGCACCACACAACACCAACACAGGCATTGCCAACACACAACATCAATACGGAGAATGGCAACACATAACATCAATATTCAACAGTAGCACGTACCAAGAATGTAAAAGC
>NW_027127915.1:129958-147703 GCF_037325665.1 Littorina saxatilis
CAACCTACCAACCAACCAACCAATCAACCAACCAACAAACAAACAAATACACACACAACCAAACAAACAAAGAAACCGATTACCTATGTTTTCTTCTGAGAGAACGCGCACACACACACACACACACACACACACACACACACACACACACACACACACGCATACATACACACAAACACACACACACACACACACACATACACACACACACATACACACACACACACAAACACACACAAACACACACACACACATACACACACACACACACACACACACACACACACACACAAACACACACACACACTCACACACACACACACACACACATACCACAAACATCCCCCCACACTCACTCAAACACCCGTTCCGGCCCTCCATCTCCCATTACTGCCATACCCACCACTGTCGCCCCCACTACCCTCATCCCCCCATCCCAGTCACCCACCCTCGCCCAACCCCATGCTAACGATAAACAATATCATCTTGGAACTCAGTCCCAGTGACACAAAAGTATGCCAGTCGCCATGAAATACACCTGTGTCTCTTCGGCCCATCGCGAGGAGAGCATGTCACGCACTTCAAACACAAAACGCAAAAACCCTAGTCCGCTCAGAGATAATCGAGGCATGTTCCTCCGCAATGGCTTAAGGACAAAAAAAGAAAAGAAAAAAAGAAGTAAAAAAATAATGAGGAGAAAAAAATGAAGGAAAAATGAAGCCGTTCGAAAGCAATACGTGTTATCGCGAAAGAAAAACGACACGCAAAAATAATAGGACGGAGACAAAATTATGTCAGAGAAGTTTAAAACCCCTCCCCGCCCACTCGAAAAGTTCTATTTCACCCCAACTACCCACCCAACCCAGTACACCCCTGTTAGTATTTTAGCTGCAAGCTTCCCCTTCAAACCCATGACCCCAATCCTCCCCCCTCCCCCTTCCTCCCACCCTTACCCTCCAAACCCTTACCTTCCATTGTCGCCCCTTCATTATGAGTAAAAAAAAAAAATCTAAAAAAAAAAAATCTAAAAAAACCACACTATAAAACAATTCGCGTAAGGCGAAAATACAACATTTAGTCAAGCTGTCGAACTCACAGAATGAAACTGAACGCAATGCAATTTGTCAGCAAGACCGTATACTCGTAGCATCGTCAGTCCACCGCTCGTGGCAAAGGCAGTGAAATTGACAAGAAGAGCGGGGTAGTAGTTGCGCTGAGAAGGATAGCACGCTTTTCTGTACCTCTCTTCGTTTTAACTTTCTGAGCGTGTTTTTAATCCAAACATATCATATCTATATGTTTTTGGAATCAGGAACAGACAAGGAATAAGATGAAAGTGTTTTTAAATTGATTTCGAAAATTTAATTTTGATCATACTTTTTATATTTCTAATTTTCAGAGCTTGTTTTTAATCCAAATATAACATATTTATATGTTTTTGGAATCAGAAAATGACGAAGAATAAGATGAACGCAAATTTGGATCGTTTTATAATTTTTTTAATTTTTTTTAACAATTTTTAGATTTTTAATGACCAAAGTCATTAATTAATTTTTAAGCCACCAAGCTGAAATGCAATACCGAAGTCCGGCCTTTGTCGAAGATTGCTTGGCCAAAATTTCAATCAATTTGATTGAAAAATGAGGGTGTGACAGTGCCGCCTCAACTTTTACAAAAAGCCGGATATGACGTCATCAAAGATATTTATTGAAAAAAAGAAAAAAACGTCCGGGGATATCATTCCCAGAAACTCTCATGTAAAATTTCATAAAGATCGGTCCAGTAGTTTGGTCTGAATCGCTCTACACACACACACACGCACAGAGACAGACACACACACACACACACACACACACACACACACACACACACACACACACACACATACACCAACTCAACTCAACTCAACTCAAATTTTATTGGCTTCAATTTTCACATAGAAGAATTTGTCTTGCGCTTGGGATTAAGACATAGGCAGAAAGTAAGAGTATAACATATAAAAACAGCATTCATATCGTCTCGATTCCCCCTCTATGTTAAAACATTTAGTCAAAATTTGAGAGTAAACATGACATATGTATATATTTTTAGATTCAGAATGTCATACACCACACCTTCGTCTCGATTCCCCCCTCTACGTTAAAACATTTAGTCAAAACTTGACTAAATGTAAAAAGAAAACGAAAGAAAAAAAGAAAACGAAAACAAAAGCGTGTCTGTCCCTTATCGTCACGAACTCTTGTTTTTTATATGAGCTCTTAAGCTGATACAGAATGTTAAAAAAGAAAAAGAAAAAAAAGGAATAAAGTTTACAATGAAAAGTACGAAATAGCGAACAAAAAGTAGTCCACCCTCCATTGTCACACAACAAAGTCAATGACGGTTGTATGCCTACACTGACTTTTGCTCTATGGATTTTCTTCCCTCAAATAAAGGACACCGCCCACTACGACTATTTTCCTTCTCTTCACCACCGGGTATTTTCAAACACATCATTTCCTGGGGCGAATCTCTTTGATGTCTTTCTCTCCCTCTCCGATCTCCCATATTGTGATAATTCCGATCAATATGAGAGGCCGGGAGACTGAAGGGGCATTTCACACGTTCACACTAGCACCACTTACAGGCAGGCCTTTCGGCCTATTTTTCTTTCCCGGGTACGTCCATTGATGCGGCTGTCGGGTAGATGTTTGCTCGCCGGCATCTTGCGTTTTGAGACACACACGGCGGTGTGTACGAAATCTGCTGGCAAATATTATGCCTGGGTGCGCTGAAATGATGTTAAGCGAGTGCAATTAGCCTTCGGGGCCAGACCAGGTGACATTTTGTACTGTCGGTGAGAAACAGAGTTAGAGGGATTGTGCACTGTAGCAGAATGTACCTTTTCTGGCACAGAAAGCTAGAACATGGACAATGTTTTTGTATTTTTTGTAGTAAGATTGGGAGGAGGTAACGATGGAGAGAGAGGTGGAGGTTATTATCATGTCCATGTGTGATCTGAGAGACAAAGGGAAGTAAGCGCTCTGAAAAGCATAAGGTCAAAAACAAAAAATAGTCTGTTTACGGTATCCCGACCGACCCTATTTTTTCGCGCGACCCTAGACTTTTTTTTGGCATTTGGGAATTTTTTTATTTTTTTTTTAAAGTTTTTGTTTTTTGGCAAAATAACTTAAAAATACGGTTTTTTGAGAAAAAAATCCCAACCTACCGACCCTATTTTTTTGCCTATGTTACCGTAAACAGACTATCTTTTTTGTGTGTGCCTTAGATATAATTTTTATTATGCAATATAGAAGGTGAGAGTTATGCGAAACTAATCTCCTGGCACCTTTTGGATAGAGGTCTCCCAGGTCAACTTATGTGCAGACCTGCTAGTGACTTAACCCCCTTCGTGTGTACACGCAAGCACAAGACCAAGTGCGCACGGAAAAGATCCTGTAATCTATGTCAGAGTTCGTTGGGTTATAGAAACACAAAAATACCCAGCATGCCTCCCCCGAAATCGGCGTATGCTGCCTGAATGGCGGGGTAAAAACGGTCATACACGTAAAAATCCACTCGTGCTAAAAACTCGAGTGAACGTGGGAGTCTAAGCCCACCGGCACGGTTGGCCTAGTGGTACGGCGTCCGCCCCGTGATCGGGAGGTCGACGGTTCGAACCCCGGCCGGGTCATACCTAAGACTTTAAAATTGGCAATCTAGTGGCTGCTCCGCCTGCCGTCTGGGGTTAGTGCTAGGACTGGTTGGTCCGGTGTCAGAATAATGTGACTGGGTGAGACATGAAGCCTGTGCTGCGACTTCTGTCTTGTGTGTGGCGCACGTTATATACTGTTCAAAAAAAGAAACGCATAGTTGCTACTTGCCAAATTTGTTTTATTTTTCGAAAAAATTAACAGAAAATCCAATATTTAGATTATTTGTTTGAAATTTGGTATGGACACAGTTGAATGCACACACAGTTCATTTGCATCTTCAAATCAATCAGTCAATCAATACGATTGGGTGCCGAGGCTGTCAAGTCAGTAGGGGGTGTGACTGCCTTGAGCAGCAACAACTGCCCGGCACCTTCTGGGCATGGATTGGATCAGATGCCGGATATCTTGCTGTGGGATGGTGTCCCACTCCTCCTGAAGTGCCTGCAATAGATCGCGGTGATTTGCCGGCGCTTCTTCTCGCCTGCGCACACGTCTGTCCAATTCATCCCAGAGGTGTTCTATCGGGTTCATGTCTGGCGACATGGATGGCCAGGGAAGCACCTGGACATGGTGGTCGGTGAGGAACTGGGTGGTGAGTCGTGCTGTGTGCGGGCGAGCGTTGTCCTGCTGGAATATGGCATCCTGGTCAGCCAGAAGAGGAAGGGCGTGTGGGCGCAGAATTTCCTCCACGTATCGCTGGGCAGTTATGCGCCCTTGGACGTGCACCAGGGTGCTCCTTCCAGCGGTATTGATCGCCCCCCACACCATGACGCCTCCACCACCATGAACGGGTGCCTCATCCACACAGTTGGGCGCGTAACGTTCGTTTACTCTCCGGTAGACCCTCCTCCGACCATCATGTCGCTGGAGCAGGAAGTAGGACTCGTCGCTGAACCACACGTGTCTCCAGTGATTCCGGACGGTCCAGCGAAGGTGCCGGTTGCCCCACTGCACTCGGTTCTGGCGATGGCGGCGGGTGAGGACAGCTCCTCTGTGAGGTCTGCGAGCTCTCAAACCAGCTTCATGCAGGCGGTTCCGCACGGTCTGGTCCGATAATCGGTGTGGCCCGGGGAGAGCCTGGACAGAAGATGAGGCCGACAGGAAACGATTCCGGAGGTGGCGGAGCCGTATGAAGCGGTCGTGAGCAGCACTTTTGTCGCCCTTGGTCTTCCCGCTCGTGGCAAGTCAGCAACGGAGCCAGTGGCTTGAAACCTGACCCACAGTCTACTGATGGTGCTCTGGGACACGTGGAAGTGCCTGGCGATTGCACTTTGACTTTGGCCTGCTTGTAAACGACCCAATGCAATTTGGCGGTCTTCTCTGCTCAATCGGGCCATCTTTCGTCGCTGAATTGTCGTCTGATTTCTTTGTGGCGAACAATCCGCTTTTATGGGTTTTGGAAGACATGGTGAGAGCTCAATATTCCCCGAGTTTCACGAGATTACACTGAAGCATGACGAGTGGTCATGCCAAATGAGCAATTTTGACATTGTAGCCACTGATAACGCATGAGAGAAAGGGGGAATGTACGTTCTGGCTCACCGATTCCGACAGACCCTAAATATTAACGCAAAATAGGCTTCTGGACTAAACTTTTACTAAAATGAAACATGCGACAAAATCAGAAAAATACTGCATAAATCCATACAAAAAAAATACAGTAAAGTAAGGTTGTTTTGAACCAATGCCGGGTCTGTCGGAATCAGTAACCCAGAACGTACATTCTCCCTTTCTCTGATACAACGCTAAATTTAGTTTCCATTGAAATATTAATCCAATCTGCCCGTCGTAGCCAAGCCCAACATTACCGTATTGATCTGGGAAGGAAACCAGCCAGCGTGTGTTTTGATCCAAGCCTGTCTTCTATATTCCTCCAATGGCAAGACAAGATTAAATCATGTGATAGTAACCATTCACGTCACTTCCGCCCACCACTGTGTGTTGATAACAACCCGATCTAGTTTGTGTTGTTAGCAACCAGGCAGACCTGTCTCGCCATTTCGTATTGAGGTGCTGTTCTGTGAAGACGTGTATGTGTTTCAGTGAAAAAAGTGCTTAATTTAACAAGGTGAATGTCGCAGAATTAGAGAAAGAGCTTCTTGAATCGCAAAATGTTCATCAAGAATTGTTAGATTATTCTAGGCGGTCAACAACTTTAATTCTACCTGACATGGAACAAGCTTGTAATGTCCCACTACCAGCGCCAACACCATCAGAATTTTGGACAGAAGAAGAACAGCATGTACTAGAAGAGAATAGAAAATATTTTGAGCAGATGGCCTTAATAGCAGTTAAGGCTAAAACAGAAGGATTAATGAGACTGCCCAAAAAACCAAAAAGGAAGATAGAAGATTTGTTCAAAGAAAAAGACGGAAAGAAAAAGAGAGTAGAACCAACAACGCCAAGTGATTTACATCACTATCTCGTTTCAAACCAAGCAGATGTTAGCCATGCTATATCCACAGAAGCTTTCACAAATGCTTATTTTGCTCAAGCAGAAAATGAAAAAGATATTGTGGAAAGACTGCAAAAAGGGATGAGAAATCTCAAAAGACAGGACGCACAACAAATCTTAATTTACATTCAGTTTGGACAGTTTTTGATTATGTGCAAACAATGGCAGGAGAAGCAAAGAAAAGAAGGGAGAATGAAAGAAACGTGGGCTGACTGGTTGAAAGCAAAAACTGGCTATTCCGATGTTCATGCGCGTAGACTACGCGCCGTTGCTAGATCGCTTTATGCATTTCCGCGATTTACCACTGTTGGTTTGCCAATCAGTTTTATCATGGGCAAACTTAAACAAATCGAAGAGATGCTCCAGATCGAAGAGTACAGAGAGTACTGGTCAGAAACGCCGCATATTCCTGTCACATCAGAGCTCCAACAGTCCCAGTCTTAGACTTACAGTGCTTGTTTGTGCGCAACAACAGAAGTATCACACTGCGCCTGCACTGTTAGACAAGTGTTTAAATATAGTAACGATCATGCATGTACGGTTTCAAAAATAGTAATGACGTGATTCTAAATATAGTAACGATCATGCATGTACGGTTTGCTGCGCCTGCCCTGCTTTGGCTGTCTTCTTAATCATCCTGCTTCAACACCCTGCTTCAGCTGTGTTATTGTTTTTGCTTCACCCTGCTTCAACGCCCTACAATAAACTTTTTAGGCTGCCTTCGGGCGGCCGCCGAGTGTTAACTTATTCAATTGACTTGTTTATTTTATTCAAGCTTTTGATAAGTGTACTTGGTGGCTGCTTTGAAACTCAACAAAGCCTAGTACTCCCCTTTCACAAACACTTCCCCAACGCAAGCAACGTCCTTTTCCCCGCTGCAGTCACATATGATCTCCAAACTGAACTACAGTCCCCACCGCCCGCAGCGGGCTGACTGACAGGTTGTTTACGCTCGCTGTCATCACTAGCCGCTTGCTCATGAAAACACCCCAGCGTTTTGCTTTGCTGGATCGTTTGTACAAACTATTTTTAAGTCGGGAAGGGCCAGGATAGCTGCAGTTTGAACTTTTTCCTCCGTTTTCTACGCGACTTCGCATCTCGATGTCGAAACGGGACGCCGCCATTTTGCGTTTCCCCTAGCAACTTAAATCTCGAAGGGGTGTGAGCTTTTAAAGTTTTATTTAGAGCAGTAATTAATACTTTTGAATAACATTGTTTGTTTTTTCTTGCACCTTTTTTACTCTCTAGTACATCGAATTAAAAAAAAAAGGAAGAAAACTGTTTAGCTGGAAAATGAAAGCGAAACTAGGACTGACGTGTGCTGGATACCGCTTTTTCTCTTTTCAGTCACTTTAATACTGTTTTAATTTATTGAACTACGATCAAAATATTGCCGGTCGGAAAAGACTTTTCTAACCTTTTCGGACGACAAGTATTCAGTGAGAAAAGGTGTACAACTGAACTATGATGAAAAGCTTATGATACTGATACTGATCAGCGCCTGGCTTTATTTATCTTCTATTTCATTCTCACAAGGAGGCGGATAGCGGAGTGGGGGGGGGGGGGGGGGGGGGTGGGGGGGAGGAGGGGATGATTGTGGTGGGCATTACTCTGGCAGATATGTTGAATGCTACAAAAATAACAGCTCAGCTCGGCGGCTGTGTCGGCGTGTTGTTGGTGGGACTTTCGGTTCAGCCGGAAGACAGTGAATCACTGACTGAGTCAACTGAGCTAGTTGCGTATACATAACTGATTTGCCTTGCGAGTAACCAAATACTGCAGCAGTTTGTCTAGCAGGTTTAAAAAAAAACAGGAATCTGCATATGTTTATTTTGCTTTAAATACGTGTGATTGTTGAACAGAATACGCAACCGGTGCTTACAACTAAATATAAGCTCTGTAAATGGGTTCTTGCCACTGATACAAACTGGCGCTAAATATAAAAACACAAACTCAAAATCTTTCAGTTTCGGGTCCTGGAGTTTTATTGTTCTGCAAACCATACAGTCTCAACAGTTGGTTGTCAGTTTTGGTTTGGTTGCCCAGATAATGCGCAAAAGACTGATTTGCAGACTACTAAGTAGGTTAAAACTGTACATATGTAGGTCACCCGTACATCGGCTAAGTTGCAACGTTTTGCGATCGCTCCCTTCTTTCCCTTAGTAACGCTGCCGGGACAACCAGTCGCTCTGCGCTATATAAACAATACGGCTTGCAGCCTCCCTTTCTGCTGTCGTTGCTCGTCACATTTGACAGGTTCGGCCACAACAATAATAATACGAGGGAAAACTGTAGTGGTACCTCTTATAGCAGCAGAGGTTCATATGCAAACAAAGCTGTCATAGCGGGTTTTCCCGATTGACAAAAATTCTTATTACACACTCAGACTATTTGAAGCCGCGTTTGTTCTCCAGTGCCCAATTGCATAAGAATATTCTGGTGATGAATAAACGCGCTTTGTGTCATTAGCATCTAAAGATTTCTTGTTTACAATAGTTGTGTTGATCTGATGAAGCGCGGAACTGATCTTAGGGTTGTCATGGTGAAACACTCGCTTCTGAAACAGTGCTTCCTTGTAGTTATCATGCGATATGCTCGACTTTACAACCTGTTTGCTTACACCCTTTGCTTTTTTAACCACCCCTTTCTCACTTGCAACACTGTACATCTTTGCACGCAATCCAACATACTCCTTAATTATCTTCCCATTCATTTCATCTTTCATCTTTCCAATAACCTTCTTGTTAACATTTGAGTGCAATGGTGATTCTTTAGGGTAGTCGCAAGTGTCATAAAAAGAATCTTTTCCTTTTACTGCAGGACTTTCAGCTTCTAGATCTTTGTAAATGTCATCCGCTGGAATGTCAAGTAAGAATGAATCTGTGTCTGTGTAAAGTACTCTCGATTTGGGATATCTTGGTTTCAAATAATCATACAAAAACTCAAGCATCAACAGTTTTGACAACTCTAGCACAGTAAAGCCTATGAATACTGGTTTGTCAAGCTTGACTACAAGTTTTTTCATTAAAATACCATACAGCTGTTCATGAAAGTATTTAAAGTCTTGATACTGTGGTTTGGATGTCAGCTTGATGGCCTCATTTTCTCTTGTAACAAGTCTAACATCCTTTCTCTTGTGTGGGTTTTCCATTGTCTTACCAAAGCAACTGTTGTTCATCAGTTTAAAAAAGTCTTTCTCTGATGCATCAGCGGCTTTGGTTCTCAGTTCTGTGTTTTTCATGATGTAAGGTTTCATAAACTGTTCTTGATCAAATAAAATTATACGATGAACAGCCTTCAAAATTAATCCATGTCTAATGTAAAACTGTAACAGTCTGTAGTGACACACATACTTCTTTTTGTGAAACAGATTGGGCACCAGCTTTGGAGGTTCTCTTGGGTTTACTTTTAACCTCTCAGCCGCTAAAGGATAATCATTATGTAGATCATGAAGTGATAGTGGATAGTCTAAGTCAACTTCTAGTATCCATCCCTTTCGACTGTCTGGGCCTGCTTTTAATATTGTCAGCACAACACATTGTGAAAATGGTCCTGAATAGATCTTAAAGTTCCGAAGTGGAAGCGTCTGACACATTGCCCAACCATACAAATTGTTTGCATCTAGATACATGATGTAATTAGAAGGTTTCATAGGATCAAAGTCGTCCAAGTATTTGTTGTTGGCTTTGCAGTAATTGTGTGAAGCCATACTGATTCCTCCACGTAGTCCATTTTCAATCATCTGAAGTGTAGGTAGATCTGATAGCAAGTCAATCTTTACTCCTGTAAATCTAAGAAATGCATCCCAGCTCATGCCTGGTGCAGATATGTAATGTGAAGGATCTAGATTGTAGTGCTTCATACATGTTCTTCTGTAATTCTCAAATATATCTGCAAGTAAACAAACATCAGCCAACAAATATTGATCATGATAATCACCCATTGTATTACATCCTAATTTATTCCATGCAGTCTTAGCGTGTTCATAGTCTTCGTCACTTATACCTTTACCCTTCAGCCGTGAGAAGTAAGCATCCTTTGGTGGTAACTCATCTTCATCAAACCTCTCCCACGAATCCATGTATTCATATGGATAGACTCCCTTTCTAACTAAGTCACTGTCAAAGTACTTACATGTGATTGGGAAAGCAGTTAGTGATGAAGATAAAGACTCAAGTGTTCCCATCAGATGTTGAGCAGAATCGTAGAAGTGTAAACTATTCAGAGTAAAGGCCATGTACTTTTCTGAAGACTGCGCAATGCATCTTGCTTTGTATTCATCAGTTACTGCCTGCATGATCAGATGTGAATCATAACCGCGCAAGTTATGGAAGAAGATTGGAAGCTTCCAAGTCTTAGGATCAAACTTTAATTGTAGATTACATTTGCTGTGTGCTGCTCCTCGGAACTGCCCACTTACATGATCATGATCTCTTACTATTGGATTGTCTGTGTTTGGTGTTAGACTTTGTTCGCATATCCAACACTGTGTGGTAGAGTTAAACTGTTCTTGGTCTTCAGGTTTCATAACAATGTCTGAAAGATTCAGTTGTTTGGAGCAGTCATTTCGCACTTGGTTCATTTGCTGTAAGAAGTTCTTTGCTGCATTAGGTCCTCTGTACAATTGCGGTTTAGAATGTTTACCATCTGAACTAACAACAATAAATGCATATGAACAGACTTGATGATTACTTAGAGTTACTGTTTTAGGTAGGTCTTTTGGTAAAGGTCCTTCATATGGCACAATGATAGATTCAAAGTCAGCATAAACAACATAAGGACTTTTCTGTAGTTTGCATACATTCTTAAAATACACTTTGCTGTCTGGCGGTGGTGTTGTTAACTTCACAACCGCATCATCAACGCTCTTACAATGTTGCTTGTGTATAAGTGCTGCATGAATTGATGGAATACGCAAGAGACATCGCCTACAAAAGTCTTGTTTACTATTGTGATTGCTTGTGCTCGCCATCAGTCTACTCATTGTACGAATCAAAGTGTAATGATATTTTACACCATCAGTCATTAGTAACATGTCAACATGGTTAGTATCACAATCACCAATCGTTGGTGAGTTCTTTGATATTCTGACTGGTTTCAGTTCATCTTCCTCATCCCACGTGTAAACATTTACGGTGATGGGTTTGTTTTGCTGTTCAAATTTGTCAATGCTTGTAATGCTGACAGGAAATTCAATACCAGTAAAGTTTAGTTTATTTCTGTATGCATGATAGTTAGACACTCTTTCTGCATTTTTCTTTACACTGTACAGTCTTGCCAGAACACACCACATAAAACATTTGTCATCATCATTCTTTATGTTCAGCACAGCACGTTTTTTGACAAGAGCAGGAGGTAAAGGTATGTAACTTCTACCTCTGATGGGGGCAAATTTACTTAGCTTCAATTCTATTTTTAGAATTTCACCTTCTGACCATCCGGATCCTTTCATCTTTGCATCCTCTGCAGCTTGCTCAAACCGTTTCATCATTTCATCTGCCCAGTTTCCATTCAATTCTGTCATAGAATTAAGTGCTAGTTGTCTGGTTGAAACATGAACTTCTAGCACCTCATCACTGACTGTTTTGTATTTTATTAAACTGACTATCTGCACTTTTACTGGAGGTTCAATCAACAAATTGTTTGGAATTTGTTCAATGGCGTCTTGCACACTGGACTGCACATTTTGAGGATCCGTTACTTGTAATTCAACGGTGTCAAATACTGTCGATAAAGATTCTAATACAGAGTCTTCCATCGCTGTGAGTTTGATTTTATAACTCAAAATAAAAATATAAATTAAAAAAATGAAGTTGCTTAGAATTCTTTCTCAGAGCTTCCATTTTTGTTAACACTATAAAATCTGAAATAAAAAATCATTTAACATTTGTACCACGTGGAACTAATTGTAATTCCTCTTTTACAAAGGCTCTTTGCGGTGCTGGTTCTCTCAAGTAATATATAGGTGGATTTGTCTCTACTACTCTCTTGATTTCATGAATGTCAATACTCCAGATTGGATCCGTTGCACGCTTCCTGCTGTCACCCTCAGCTTCACCGGGTGCATATAAATATCTGACTTTCTGATTGAAAGGTAGTAATGCCACTGGTGTTGTTGACTTTGGAGCAACAGGTATTGTTTTCTGTTTGATTGCATCAACTGGTCTTAACCCTGTAGCTTTAAATACCTCCAGATTCATTGCTCTAAGTACTGATGGTAATCTTTTGACCCATTCAGTGTTACGCAATTTACTTTCTGTGTCCAAAAATTCCTGATGGTACTGATATGAAAACAGTTTTTCTGCCAACTGTTTGTTAAAGCTCTCAACAATAGCCTGTGACCTGTGGTTTCCTGGAATACCTCTCTTCACTGTAACATGATGTTTTAACAGAAGCTGGTTGACAGCTCCTTTAAACTCCTTACCATCATCGCACTGAATCATTCTGGGATACTTTAGTGGTCCACGTCTGTAAATTTCTTGCAGGGCAACAGCTGTAGCTATAGCACTTTTCTCTGTCAACGGTTCAGCATCTTTGTATCTTGTTGCAACATCAACTACAGTCAGTGCATACTTATATTTCTTCCTTCTGACTGTGTCATGCGGTAAATACAGCAGGTCTATTTGATGAGTGTCATTCGGTTTAATGTTAACAAAGTGTGGTCGTGTAATTTTTCTTGGTGCAGGTAAATAGATCTGCCAAACTGCCTGCTTTGACAACCATTTCTTTGCTGTATCTTGAGAAACACCTGCTGCGTCACTGAGCTTGTCAATAGCAGTTCTTCCTTTCCAGTATCCTTTTGGGGAATAATATATTTTAGATAACAAAGCATCACTCATGGTTTTTTAAATGACAGAATATTAAGATTTGACAGCACGCGCAATAAAGTAAACAACAGCCATACCAATAACAATGAAAACAATCTCGCCCACCTTCTGCTCTTCTGAAGGCTGATAAAAGTCACCCAGTTTTGGAGGAGCACTTGTCTTCATTTTCTTTCCAGTTACGAGATAGTATTCTTGAATGGCTGCATCAACATTGGCAAAGGTTTTGTTTGCATGTCCTTGCTGCCTGAGTTTATCATTCATAAAGTCTAACTGCGCAATTCGTTTCTTCTCGTATTCATCCTGTGCTTTCGCCAGTTGTTCCATGGCTTTGTTGTGCCTTTCCCTCTCTTCACCATTTTGCAGTTTAGAAAACAAATAGTTGCTGCCAGAAAATGCAAGCGCATTTACAATCGCACCTCCCACCATCATAACCAAGCTAGCCATTTTATTGTCTTACATGTTTATATTTTCTGGAATAATTCCTTGCTTCACCAAAAAGTCTTTTGTTGCAAAGGAAGCTGTCACAACACCAATTAGTTTAGCACCGTCTTCGAAGTCTAACTTTCCCAAGTCGGCTGGTTTCATTCTGAGGAGACTTTTACCCAGCATTGTGTAACCTACACTCAAGCCTCCAATCACTGCAGCGTGATAAACTAGATTAACTATTGTCTTTTCAGAACTCATTTTTATGTTATCAAAATTAAAATATTAAAATTATTCCATATGAAATGAATCCACTGCAGGTACTACTGTGGGCTTTTTTATTGTTTGTACTGCTTTGTTTGTTGGTTTTGGTGTTTCTGATTTTGGTGTTTCTGACACTTTATATTTGCCTTGCCAAAGTTTGTAAAGCAAGTATCCACCTCCTCCAACAACAGCTGCTACAGCTACTTTTCTGTATGATAGAAATGAAGATTTTAATTCTTGATCAGTTTGTGTGACCTTAGTCACTTCAGGAATGTTTGGTGTCTGCTCAACCTCAGACATAATGTTCTGCTTTGCCTTTTGATTTAACTTTTTTTTGTCTGTTCCATTCGGCTAGTTTTTTTCCTGCTTCTACTCTACCAGGTTTCTTTGTCACTGTGTTCACTTCTGGTATTTTCGTCTGCTCCACTGTCTGCTTCAACTGATCGGTCATCTTTTTTATTCTGAAAATTAATGTGTTTGAAAGTAATTAATCCAGCAACAAATGGTACTAATAAAGCACCAAATCGATAATACAGGCCACAGGCAAGAGATTCGAGGGACTTGGAAACAACAGGGTCATGAGTTAGATCATGTGTTAAGTCTTCCTCCGAGTCGAGAGGTGTAAAATGTCCAAAAATCTTTGTGTACAAACCTATAACAGTCTGTCCAATACTTCTAACCATCTTAGAACCAAGCACTGATTCATACCGTCCATGATACTTTTCTATATCTTCTGAGGAAAGATGTTGTACTTCTTCCACAGTTAACTGCTGCCCAAGGTAGTGTTTTGTTTTTCCACAAACAGCAAGTGAATACAATCTTTCTTTTTTATCAGGTATAGTCCTACTGTCACAGATTTCAATATCTGTAGCAGTCTGCATCAGCAATTCATCACAGTTCATTTTATTTTGATGCAGAATAAAATAAAAATCTAGTAATTAAACTTGAGTAAGAACTTGGGTAGGAACTTAACAAGAACTTAGGTAGGAACTTGAGTAAGAACTTAGGTAGGAACTTAACAAGAACTTGAGTAAGAACTTAGTAAGAACTTGACAAGAACTTGACAAGAACTTGACAAGAACTTGACAAGAACTTGAGTAAGAACTTGTCAAGAACTTGAGTAAGAACTTGACAAGAACTTAGCAAGGATTTCTACAAACATACATACTGAACTGGTTGATCAGTTTTTAAAACCAGTTTCGAGTGCTTAGAAGATTTCAGATTATTCTTTATTCTTTCTCTCTCCTGTTTGTTTTCAATGACATCATTTTCTCGAAGACACTCTTCAAAACTGTCACGGTCCTTTGAATAGAACAATGTTATTGTTTTGAGTTGCTCTCTAAAGTCTTTCAGAACTGCATTGTATTTTTGTGTTAATATCCAAACTGATATTAATGCATGTCGTCCACTGAATGCAAGCTTTGCTAGTGCACTTTTCTTTCTAACAATGTCACGTTCTGCTGCACAGTCATCAATAATAAACAGTGTTGGTGTGTTCTGAAAAAGATCGAAATAATGCTCCAAGCAAACATTTAGACGATCAGAAGGATTTACAATAAATATATTTTGATCAGACCATATGAATTTTCTCTCCTTGTATGTTCTGTTATGCTTTATGGTTGGACAGAATATGACTATGTGTTCAAAGTGATTTATGTAAACAGTCTGTAATAAATCCAAAACATATCTTGTTTTGCCGCAACCTGTTGCCCCACAAATCAAAGAACAGTGTGGATCTTTTGGAAGAAAATCTAGATACTTCATTTTAACACGTTCAATAAACAATATCCTGTAATCTGCTTTCAGAGATGTTTAACTGCGCATCTGACACAACAAACACGTAGATCTTAACTGATTTACTACTACTCCCTACTTCCTTTTCAATTTGTATTGTGATTCCTTCTGATCCGTTTTCAATTCGCCTTCCACTTCCATGCAGTTTGTTGTCGTCAGTTGTTCTGAGATCCAGCCATAACGCATATTTATTTGTCAAGAAATCTTCTACGCCAACACCGTGTAAATGTAGATCTTTAGCCACAAGATCAGATGTTGGGTCTTTCAATCTTCCTCCAGTAAAGTACTTTCTTGCTTCATCATAGTGTTGGTATGGCAGCATGCCAGATGCAAATATTTGGTTTGGCTGCCCTTCAATTGTGCAATATACTCTATTGATTAGTGGATTGTAAAACTTTTCTATTTGCCTTTCATATGAATCTTTTGGTTCCTCAAACAACATAAGTATTCCCTTCATTGACCTAGCTGGTGTATTCAAGTTAATGTTCCAGATTGGATCAGCCTGGCTTTTTGAAAGTGTACTGTGATTCAACACTCTTTCATAATAGATAGGCAGCTTAGAACTGTACTGATTTTCTATAAGTCTAGCCAGTTCAGGATGGTTTACAACATCAAACTCTAAAGAAATTCCAGACACCTTATACTTTGCTTCCGGGTCTTGTGAAAGCATAACACGATCATAACTATTGAAAGTCAGGTCGTATGACAGCCTGTCACGCAATGCTCCTTGATAGAAGGGAGGATGTGAATTTATGAGTTCAAAGTCAAGTGGAATACAAAATTTGTTTCCAAAAGCAACATTGACAGCGTTATCTTTTTTGTTGTCAGCTTTATCTCCGGCTCCTATTCTAACTTTTATCCCATTGTCTGACTGAATCCCTTGAAACACTCTGTTTTTCTTTTCATTGTCAGTCAACCAATGATCTGCATAAACTAAAAAAACATCTGCATTATTCAATGACATCACTTCCCGCCCTTCCAGTTTGACAGTAATCTTCCTCACAATTGCTCTTCCTACATTATAAGCCAAAGTCCTATTTTCATCTGAGCCAGATTCTAATTCTAATTTGAATGATAGTCTTACAGTGCCTGGTACAATGACATCGTTCTTACCTAGATTAGGAAACCTAACAGTAAGTATTTCATTCTGATCAATAGTAGAAGGATTATTTGTAACTATAACTGTTTGCCTTATTCCTTTTACCCCGAGAGGTTCTTTCAGCCTTCTGTAAGGATCAAGAACAGAACCGAACGATTGTGCCATCTTTTTTTATTTTCAAAATAAAAAATAAGTTACAAATGGCAGAAGGTGGATTTGAAGATTTATTTGAGCCAGCGGACGACATGAGCGAAGCAATCCCTTTGGTTCCCTATCATCATTCACTGCATTATGAGGTGGCACGACATGAACTTCTGGAAGGTAAAGTTAGAGATTTCTACAAAAGTTTAGGAGAAGAACCTGATGTTTTAGATCCAAACCAGTTCAAAATGGAAGCAAATCATTTATATACAACTAACGATAAAGGAGAAAAAGTCCAACTTACATATAAATCTAATCCTGCTAAGTTTCTATCAAAAGTTTCACTAAAACAAAAACTTACTGCTAATCGACTTAGGCAATTAGATATTGTGCCTAGCACACGGTCATCATTTCCCATGTTGTTTCCTTACTTCAACAAGCAGAACTAGGACTACCAACTGCTACTCAAATAGAATCTGTTCCATTGCAAGATCTTAATAAACTTGCAGATGAGGCTGATCAACTTATACAAGAGATAGAGACTTCTTTTTCTGAGGAAACTTCACTGAAGACTCCACATGAACTATTACCTATGAGAGAAATAGAAGCCCTTAATCAATCACTACAAACCATCAGAGGTGAAATAGCAAATAATCTGTCAAAACTAGGTCAGCTGGATGAAGATATAAACAAAGAGAAACAAAAACTTGCTGATGCTGATGATTTGAACCTAGAACAAGAAGTAAAAAACAGAATTTCTAAGCGTTTAAAAGATTTGCAGGAGGAGAAAGCCATAAGGTTAGAAGTTCTAAGTAACAATAGAGAACAACTGAGAACACAGGTCAGCAGAATAAAAAATACAATTCAAAGAATCCTTTACGAAGACACAACTCTTGCTGAAAGAATTAGAACGCTTTTCAGAGAGCAGGGAATCACAATAGCTAGTATACTAACTGCGTTAGGATTTGCAATAAGCACATTAGTGTTAACACTCACAGGTGGCACTGTCACACTCCACCTCCACCTTCACCTTCATCTCCATCTGAT
>NW_027127916.1:0-7500 GCF_037325665.1 Littorina saxatilis
CGTTGCCAATTATAATTCATATATTAATACAGGTACTGGTAGCCTCAGTCACACGAAATTGCTAATTTCTGTGGTACTGGGCAACTTTCACGTTATTCCTTTTGCATGGGCATAGTGGAGGCCACCTCGATCAGGACTGGCTGAGTCTAATGTGTTTATTTTTTAATTAAGTGGGTTTATTTGAACATTAAATATTTTTACCTACCGCCGGAAGCCCTTCGGCACCCCTGAAACTCGACATGCAGCCGTCCGGGATAAAATTGCCCGAGAATCCAATAAACACTTTAGACAACACAGTATCATGTCAAATCAAGTTTACTCTCAAACCTATCAAGTTGTTATCGTTGTTACTTATTGGAATGGCAAACACGGGAACATCCATTGCCTATGGTTTTTGTAATGTCATAGCTGTATTTTTCCCTGAAACTTTTGCAAATTATTTGTAGGCCAGTTGGTTAGGACACTCTTGCTTCATCATGTTCTAATCACGTACGTTCGAATCCACGCGGTGTCACATTTTTTTCTCCCTTTCCCCTACGCTACATTACTTTTCAGGGAATGTGTGCTGTTCATTGTTATTTTATTTTACTGATACGTTTTTTATAATTTAATTCGTCATCCAGCGGGAACGTTTGCGATTGTTCCATTCCGTAAGTATGCATGTATGTATGTCACAATATAGGTAGGTAGATGTAGACACACGATAGCCTATTGTGTGCAACATTTATATTGGATATGTCAAAGGTCAAGGTCATTACGGGGCCCGATGGTCAAAATACATAATCAGCCATATCTCCCAAAGTTCTGGGAATATTTCAATGAAACTTTTTTCATTACATACTCTGAGGAAGGGTCTACAAAATAGCAGTACAAAATACCAAGTCACAGCGAGAAATGTTTCAGAAATTCGAGTTAATTTTTTTTAAGTTGAAGGGACTAATGTGCTGCGTCTTCATGTTCAATTTCATAAAACATGGTTGGCTGGTTCCAAAGTTATAAGGGTTTTAGTGTTTGATTCTCCAATTCTCCAATGCATAAACATCCATATCTCCCAAAGTTCTGGGAATATTTCAATGAAACCTTTTTTTATTACATACTCCGAGGAAGGGTCTACAAAATAGCAGTTACAAATTACAAAATCACAGCGAAATGTTTTTTCGCAGAAAATCGAGTTGATTTTTTTCTCTTTTGAATTCATGAAGGGACTAATGGCCTGCGTCTTCATGTTTAATTTCATTTAAAAAAAAATGGTTGGCTGGTTCCAAAGTTATAAGGGTTTTTACCATCATATGTGTGGTTATCATATGACTGATAGTTAAATAAGGCTTCGCTGATCAGGGGAGCTAATCTACTCCAATCACCGTCGCTTTGAAGCTATGAATACAATAATAAATCAGTCATGATTCAGACAAGATAAGTCGACCATTGCAACAATAATAGCAATTGATCTGGGATGGATTCGCATAGACACTTTAATATCCACACAATCAGTGATTAATGAAAATCATAAAACATTTGTTACATCCCGTGAGGAGCACGAGTATTGCTAGTGATAATAATAATAAACATTTAGAATCCGAATACTTCCTAATGCAAGGAGCCCTAGTCGGTTACATAAACCGAAGATGGGGAGGTAGAACTTTTCTCTCCCTTCTTCAATGCTAGCGTTCTTGGCCAGGGCACGGTAACTTGATCCCAACACGAAAAGGAACGCTGAAAACATGGTCCTGTGGCGCCGCGAACCGGTGGTCAGCATCTGACTTACAGTGCTAGCTCGCGAAGCCACGGCGAAAGGGCTACGGCTGTAACCCGATAACGGCATCGGCTGATAACAAGTTCACGCTGATATCAATGGCCTTGCTGCATCGCCAATTATCCTTCTGAGGCTCGGGCACCCCGCTGCACCAGCCTCTCCTTTCACCTCTACTTCTGGTGGCCCAATCGGAGGGAGGTTCCTCTGCCAGCCACCGATGCTGGTTGCTTCGCCTTTTCGTGATATTTGACCTCCTTGACCTTTAATAACATCTAGCCTTGTGTAGAGCACTTGCAAATTGGCGATTTATCACAAAATCAGGACTATCATAATGTAAGACAAGTACTATACACTTATAACTTTTTTCGTATTTTTTTGTTGCTGTTTAATTTTATTATTATCATAAAACTATTAATATTATAATTAAGTTCTCATGACCCACAATCTTGACAATAACTGAAGTAATGACATCAGTGACTATGCCTTGAAGCTCTTGGACAACATTCAAGTGTGTGATATTTATTCTGATATTACTGACAACCTTGAAAAATAACTGTGAAGTAAAACAGCACCCGAGACTATTAGCCCTGACGTATATTTGACAATGTTCAAAAAATGTTTCTGCTACTATGGGAATAACTGAGGTAATGGCGTGAAGTAATTAATATGTGTTGTTCATAAATGTGTAATATTGTGTTTCACTATGGCTCTCACTGATTGTACACGAGGGTCCATAACTCTACAGTCTCGTGCCCTGTTCCCCACTGACGCTGCTGCTCCATTTAGCGAAACAGTCATGCCTAGTGAGTTAGATAACCTGCAGACAGCAGCGGCACCCCCCACCCCCCACCCCCACTCCTCCGAAAATAAACAAAGGGACCATAAGGACCATTAAACCGCCCGCTTATTACCCCACCCCTGGAATGAAGTAAAAGAAGACCCCAAAAATAAATACAAAATTAAAAAATAAAAACACCTGCCAAATTAAAGAAGTTTGTAACATGAACTATAAAAGATGATTAACCAACAATCAAAAAACAAGAGGAATGGGTTCAAAGGGATCCCTGCGTCACATTTCACACACAAAAAATAACATGAGATTTAACCCACGGCAACCTTGGAGACCACAGGCGAACATTGACATACCAACTACGCCATAACGGGTTACAATTATAGATTGCGCTCACAACTGTTTTTGTCTGCCTTTACCTCGCGGGCTTTTACGGGCTATGTAAGGATCATTTTGTTTAACTTCAACTAAGAACTTGATTTACAGACACATTTTTAGCAGAAACACCCTGAATTGTTTCAACAGAGTTGAAGGGTCGTCTTCTGAGTATGTACTACAAACATTTTGATTAAAATATTCAAAGAAGTTTGGGAGATCTATTGATGTTCACGTGTATGTGGGGTTATGGAGTCGTCGAGTCGAAGACTGTGCGGAAACGGTACGCCGATTACATCATGTTAGATACACAACCTATATACTATGGCTGTGTAGCCTAATCACAATTAAATTGGACGTGCACGAACCATACATTTTAATATTTTGAACCGAGTGACACCAAATGCTTTGATGTTCGAGTCTGTACTTTCAAGCAACACAGCATGATTCATCCCATGTGTTTTACACCATAAGTGTAGCAGAAGTCCCTATACAATCTTCATGTATCATACCATTATATAATCTATGATATATATTAATTATATATGTATAGATAAGGCTATACACTTATCATTGCTTGCCTTAAACCAGACAAATAGAGACAGACAGAGATAGGGACAGACGGAGAGACCGACGCGGAAACAGATAAATAAAGACAGACAGGAGGAGAAAGAGAGGGAGAGAGAGGGAGAGATCTAAAGACAGAGACAGACAGCGGTAACAGCATCAAAATACATCATTTAACAACGATATCTAAAAGCATAATACTATTGGTGGTATATGAAGAAAAGTATTGAAAGGAGTGCCTGGCGGGATAATAGTACGACTACGAATATAAGGTTTAGTTACAATCGTGTGAAGCCATCTTTGAAGGCATACGCACAGATTCAGCTCATTTGACTCTAAAACATCCGTTATCTGAGTACGGACAGTAAAACAGAAGGACTGCGTGACTGTATAGCATTCTGTATACATACTAATTATGCTTATACTGTCTTATACTGTTTAAAACGTTCGCCAGAGACGTTTCTGTTTAATTTTGGTAGCACCTATTTGAGCCTCGTGCTTTTGTGTTTCTTCATCTTGCCCTTTCTATTGTAATTCGGACTTGCGTACTTCTCTTTTTAACTGTCAATAGACACTATACAGTGTTCGATGAAACAACGCATCAGTTCAGGCGCAGTCAAGTCCAGACTAGCCCCTGTCAGTCACTCCAGTACACGCGTTCGGAATGCACGACATAGCGTGCTTGACTCGATACGGTTAGTTAAACACTTCCCCTCTGCCTTCAGGTAACTTGACACTGATAGCGCGGCGGGGAGGTAGCTCAGTTGGTAGCGCGCTGGCTTTGTAGCCAGTTGGTCGCTATCAGCATGGGTTCGATCCCCACGTTCGGCGAGAGATTTATTTCTCGGAGTCAACTTTGTGCAGACTCTCTTCGGTGTCCGAACACCCCCGTGTGAACACATGCGCACGAAAAAATCCCACGTTCACAGCGAAAGACTCAGGGCTTGGAAAACACGAAGACACGCATGCATCATCTCTCGTCTCCGATTATAATGATCGTATTTCGATACTTTGACGAGACAAACCCAATGCTGGTGTGTCGAAGAAGACAGCCACAGCGGGCTTGTTCGAATCAAAGTATCACACCATAACTTCAACGTATTACCAATACCTGTCCCAATATAGACCAGTTGGTCTAAGAGGACGTTAAACCCTAAAAGTCAGTCACACTGATAGCCTTTGCCCAGTCCATAAAACAAGAGGCACATACAACACACGCACATGGGTAGAGGAGACGAAATAGGTGAATAAGAATAATCAGATATGTAATAGCTTTACTGCATTATAACAAACATTTAGGTGTTAATGCTGCTATTTTAAATTAAAGCCATGCTTTTGTTGTTTAAACTGTGGCGTCATTTTCTGGTTTTGTTTTTGTATCCGGGGTTGTAAGAATTTACATGACAAATACAGGCATGTGATCATGCAGCCGAGTTGCAATGAGAAAGGCAACACAGATTCAGGCAGTTCGAGTTCATCATTAAAATTGTCTTCTGTTGGTCTTTGGCATGGTGCGTGTCAAGACCTCACAGTCATGCTGGGAAGAAACCCTAGGTAGTGGAAGGTTACCGCTGTTCTCCCCTCACACTCTCTGTAACTCTCACGGTCCCTCTTTCTCCCCCCCCCCCCCCCCCTCCCTCTCTCTTATCTTATAATAAATTTAGAGTACAAATATATATCTCTCTTTCCCCCTATCTCGATTTCTCTCCCTTTCCCTCCTCTCTCTGTTTCCCTCTTTCCTCTATCAATAAATTTAGAATACGAACTTTTTTTTCTCTCTCTCTCTCTCTCTCTCTCTCTCTCTCTCTCTCTCTCTCTCTCTCTCTCTCTCTCTCTCTCTCTCTCTCTCTCTCTCTCTCTCTCTCTCTCTCTCTCTCTCTCTCTCTCTCTCTCTCCTGTTTAGAATGCAGTGAACGTTTCGACATTTATAATTGTTACAAAACATGTTTGGAAAAAGAGAAATACATTGAATTAATCGAAGATATTAAGTACAGAGTTGCTCTTACTCGTTTCCGCGCAGGAGTATCCGAAATCAACGCTCACAAGTTTCGGTACGCACCAAACCAAACGACAAGAAACTGTCCTCTCTGTACAGCTGATAAAGAAGATGAACACCATGTTGTATTTTTATGTCCCTTTTATCAAGACCTTCGAGCAAAGTATTTGACAATCTCGAACTCTAAGACGCTGCAACAACAACTTGTGTATTTCTGTGGCAGTAATGAGGATAATTTGATGAACAGCTTCAGCAGATTTGTGTTCTTCATGTTACAGAAGAGACGAACCCTTAGAAATCAGGTTCGGTGACATGTCATCAGGGTCTTAATGTATTTGTTGAATTTTATGCCTGACTATAATTTATAACTGTGCAGATACTATTGCTGTTATTTTAACCACTATTGTAAGGGGCTGTGGCCTGAGACAATTAAAGATTTGTTCTTGTTCTTGTTCTTGTTCTCTCTCTCTCTCTCTCTCTCTCTCTCTCTCTCTCTCTCTCTCTCTCTCTCTCTCTCTCATAATTTATTGATAGTGATACTAATAGTATTCCTTCTCCCCTCACGCTCTCTGTATCTCTCACGGTCCCTCTTTCTCCCCCCCCCTCCTACCTCTCTCTCTTATCTTATAATACATTTCTCTCCTCTATCAATAAATTTAGAATACGATATTATCTCTCTGTGCCTCTCTCTCTTACTGTCGTTGCGCGCGCACGCTTATTATGAGGTAAGGGAGGTAGAGGTAGGGGGGGGGGGAAGAGGGAACGTGAGCTTGAGACGGAAAAAGTGAGGAGAGAATACTATAAATATATATTATGTAATAGAGAGAGAGAGAGCGAGAGAGATATAAAAGAAAGAGAGAGAGAGAGAGGGAGAGATAGAGAGAGAGAGAGAGAGAGAGAGAGAGAGAGAGAGAGAGAGAGAGAGGGAGAGAAAGAGAGAATATGTAAAGCGCTTAGAGAACGTCAAGCGCTATATAAATCTCCCATATAAATAAATAAAGGAGTGAGAGAATACTATAAATATATTATGGAAAAGAGAGAGAGAGAGAGAGATAGAGAGAGAGAGAGAGAGAGAGAGAGAGAGAGAGAGAGAGAGAGAGAGAGAGACTGACACAGTTTAATTGAATATGGGCCTACAGCCCCTTTCAATGGGGCCCGGGGTACACATAAATCACAGGAAAAAAATAGAAAACATGATATTTAAACGTATGCAAAATACACAGTGGTTTGTTCCAAGCTTTCCTCTATCAATAATCTAGCACATCAATGCTGCCTAATATATACATACAACCGAGAGAGAGAGAGAGAGAGAGAGAGAGAGAGAGAGAGAGAGAGAGAGAGAGAGAGAGAGAGAGAGAGAGATGTCTAATAAAGTTTGTTTTTAGGCCTGTATAATGTTTACTATTCACTTCACTATTGGTCATTCTTTGTAAAAGATTGTTTCTACTCAGTTATTTACTGTCAATGATGCTTGAGACACAAGAGAACGATTGCTGTTATTTTCAAATCTGCAGTGAGAACTTTTAGGTTGTGTGTAAAAAGTTGGTTCTGTACGTATATTCCATACGTTAAGTACCTTTGAATCTCAAACCGCTACTACTTGACAAAATGATGAGCCTTATTTACAAAAATAGTTCAAACTGTCTGTCTATGGATGTCTGAATTGATTGTGCTGTCCCGATATATACAGGTCGAAATAATATGGCCACCAACATCTCTATGTCTGTGTAATAAAACCTTGGAACCGCAGGCGACGTTAAGTACCGCTATGTCCGTACGGAAAGCACTAAGTACCGCTATGTCCGTACAGAAAGCACTAAGTACCGTTGGTCAAAACACCCGACTACTCCCAATTAGGGCTAGGTTTCTACTCAGTTATTTGCTGTCAATGATGCTTGAAATACAAGATAACGATTGCTGTTATTTTTAAATCTGCAGTGAGAATTTTTAGGTTGTGTGTAAAAAGTTGGTTCTGTACGTATATTTCATACGTTAAGTACCTTTGAAATTCAAACCGCT
>NW_027127916.1:12500-14436 GCF_037325665.1 Littorina saxatilis
ATCATTGGTACCCCTCTACCCCCTCATTTTTCTGCTGTGTCTCCAGACAGCTGCTACGCATTTTACCTTTCTACATGTCTTCAACCTCGTTCATTTTTGTCCTTACATTCTTGGGGAGCGGGTAGGGTGGGGGTAGGGGTGGATGAGGGATTTGATGTTCTAACCGACGGAGCAAATTATCAATAAGTCGAACTTGTCTATAACGACCACCCAAAAGACCAACCGAAAATGGTCCTCAGAGATTGGCGGTCGTTATGGAAAGGTGGTTTATATAGCAAAGAACGTCCTCGGGATTTACTTTGGGTGGTGGTAAAGGGCAGGCGGTCGTTATCAAGAGGTTGCCGCCGAGGCAGGTTTTATTGTGCAATTTCGCTTTGTTTAAACAATGTTTACACCCCCGGTATAGGAGTGTGTATAGGTTTCGCTCGATGTGTTTGTTTGTTTGTTTGTGTTCGCATATAGATCTCAAGAATGAACGGACCGATCGTCACCAAACTTGGTGAACAGGTTATATATACATTCCTGAGACGGTCCTTACAAAAATTGGGACCAGTCAAACACACGGTTAGGGAGTTATTGGTGGATTAAAATTATACAAGGACTTATAGAGGGACATCTTCATGGTCAAAGGGAAAAAACCATTCTCACTCAGTCACTGCCACCAACTGAGAAGGTTATTTCCCTTTGACGGGGGTGTTTTTCCTACCTCGTAGGAATTTCTTGTTTAATTCTGTTTTACATGTTCATGGAGTTTACATTATCATAAAGGAAAAACAACAACATGGTGTTGTCTTGAAGAAAAACATTTTTCGTATTCCCTTCCCTTCGCCCTGATCCTTTTTTCCTTACCTTTTATATATATATATATTTAGTGTTGTTGGTGGTGACCTTGCTTCCATGTCCCCATCCTCCTGACAGAGCTGGCACAGAGATCTCATACTCCCTGGAGACTACGTTGTGTCGGGTGGCACAGACGAGGAAGATAAGAGATAGTATCGGGGTTTTTTCCATTCCTTTCTGCATGTTTTGTCCTGCCTCTTCTCCTTATCTTCCCCAGGGAATGATCACATGGGTCTTCTCCTTCCTCCGGATTTCGATTTTTGTTTGTGAGTGTGTGTGTGTGTGTGTGTGTGTGTGTGTGTGTGTGTGTGTGTGTGTGTGTGTGTGTGTTTGTGTGTGTGCTTGCCTCTGTGTGTGTGTGTGTATGTGTGTGTGTGTGTGTACGTGCGTGCGTGCGTGCGTGCGTGCGAGCGTGCGTGCGTGTCCGTGCGTGCATGCGTTCATGCGTGCGTGATTGCGTACGTATAAGCATTTGTAAGTCTACTTGCCTGGTTGCTGCTCTCAGCTCTTTATGTGAAACTTGATTATCAGCTATTAATGGCCAATATGAAGCCCTTTGTTTGTTTGTTTGTTCGTTCATGGGCTGAAACTCCCACGGCCTTTACGTGTATGACCGTTTTTACCCCGCCATTTAGGCAGCCATACGCCGCTTTCAGAGGAAGCATGCTGGGTATTTTCGTGTTTCTATAACCCACCGAACTCTGACATGGATTACAGGATCTCTTTCGTGCGCACTTGGTCTTGTGCTTGCGTGTACACACGGGGGTGTTCGGACACCGAGGAGAGTCTGCACACAAAGTTGACTCTGAGAAATAAATCTCTCGCCGAACGTGGGGACGAACTCACGCTGACAGCGGCCAACTGAATACAAATCCAGCGCGCTACCGACTGAGCTACATCCCCGCCCCAATCTCAGCAACCAACAGAGCCGCTTTCAGCACAATTCCTCCACCCCTCGTCCACAACCTGCCCCTCTCCACCCCACCACCCCACATCTCCCTCCTCACCAACCCTACCCCCATACATTTGTTTGGGAGATCAGTAAAGATCGCTAGAGTTTTCAGCAGTTTCAGTAAAGACGACGTTCGGCTCAGTT